>NW_008611690.1:0-23505 GCF_000691845.1 Merops nubicus | reverse complement strand
TTTGCTTCACGCAGGCAGTACAGCCAGATGGTTTAGGCATGTGATTTATATCCATTTTGTTATCATCCCATCCCAGAAAAAGAGTCTGTCATGCTTGATACAAGTGTTCTGGTGTCAGTAAAAGCTCCAAAGCCTGGAGAATTAATCTGTTCTTTCCCTGCAGCAGTGCACCATGTCTCTCAAGGATCAGCTCATCCACAGTGTCCACAAGCAGGACAGTCATGCCCACAATAAGATCAGCGTGGTTGGTGTGGGTGCAGTCGGAATGGCCTGTGCTATCAGCATTCTGATGAAGGTAAGTGTCAAGGTTGGGAAGAAGAGGCACAGTTGTGACTACCTGAGGCCTAAAAAGAGAGGCAAAAAGTAATCTCCCTTGTTAGACTAGCTGGGCTAGCATACAGGATAAAATTTTGGTTGTGCATTCCTTTGTTAGTGCCTGAAGAGAAGCAGCAATCTTTAAGCTATTGACAGAGAACAAGCAGCTGTAGTTCTTGCAAGCCAGGTTTACCCCATATCAGAGAGAACCTGCTCTATGTACTGTTCTATCTTACAAGCTGAATTTTCCTTTGAATGACTTCCAGGCTCTGTTCTAAGCAGGAGTCCTCTACACATACAAAATGATTGAGAACTGAGAAGTTCCTTCCTTCATCTGAAGGAGGGTGTGGAATGGAATAATTCTTTGCAGTGTGGGCTGGGAAAAGTAGTCCCAGGCACTGTGACAGTGTGGGCTGGGAAAAGTAGTCCCAGACACTCTGGATGACTTGCCCCCAGCATTGCGTCATTATAGCGAACGCTCTGTGGTTAACACCAGGCTTGCTATTCCTAACTGTAAAATGGGCTGGTTATGAACAGCTATTACTCTTCACCATTGTGCTGATGAGTCGTGCAGCTATTCCACACAGAATGTGGATGCGAAAAGTATGGAACTCACTCAACAAAGCTGATGTCCCAGGAGAGTAATTTAAGCACTCTGGGAACAAGTAAAGGGAGACAGATGAGCACAATTACTTAAATAGACCACTGCTTTTAAAATAATTGTAACTTCACAGTTTACAAATCAGGTACTTGGCTCAAAGAGGCAATAAACTTACTATTTAACCTTGGTCTCTTGTAGGACTTAGCTGATGAACTTGCTCTCGTTGATGTTGTGGAGGACAAGCTCAGAGGAGAGATGCTAGATCTCCAGCATGGCAGCCTCTTCCTCAGAACACCAAAGATTGTCTCTGGCAAAGGCAAGTAGTTGGCTCTGACGTGCCCGTTATTTCCAAATGGAGATAGCCATTTCAGATCTCAAACTGGCCAGTCAAGACTAGCACTTGACCTGTCATCCTAATTGTTGGGAGGGGAGCTCACTGAATTCTTCTGTTCTTATTGCTTGGTTGACATTATTTCATACACCTTAAGGCCAGTCCAACTAGGAATCTTCTTCCAAAGCTCACCATCCAGCATAAAGAGATGAATTTCTGCACCTTTGAGAATTTCCACAGCCAGTTAGCCCCTGAATGCATCACTGCTTACTTCTTGGTGATGAATGTCTGACAGCTTTAAATTCAGTTGCAGCCTGACTAGGGCAAATACTACCGTGTCATACCTTTGTCCACGTGCAGCTCCAGTGTCCACGGGTAGCAGTTGACAAGGGCAGAGCCTTCTCCCTCTTCTACATAGCACTTGCACTGGATGCCATCTCATCAGCTACCCCATACCCACCTCCACTTGAGAAGTAGGGAATCCCACTGCTCATGTTCTGCATGTTAAAGGTTTTGAGATGCCCTTAAGGTTGCCCCTGTTGGTAACAAACCACAGCCTTAAAAGAAAACTCAACTTTTTATAAAAGCAGATTCTAGGGTAACAATTACCAGAATTTCCTCACCCTCCAACTTGAGAATTTTAGCTATCCCTACTCAAAGGAACTGAGAACTCCTGTTCTGAGCGATGTGTAGGAGGTCATGCCTGACACAGCCTTTTGCCTGCAGATTACAGCGTGACTGCACACTCCAAGCTGGTCATTGTCACGGCTGGGGCCCGTCAGCGGGAAGGAGAGAGCCGCCTCAACCTGGTCCAGCGCAACGTCAACATCTTCAAATTCATCATTCCCAACGTTGTTAAATACAGTCCCGACTGCAAGCTGCTTATTGTCTCAAATCCAGGTTTGTCTCGTGTTGCCTTAAGAGGATTTGGCTTAGGGAACAGTGTTTCCTTCAGTAAGGCGACAGCAGTAGAAGACCATGATCAAGCATGGGCTTTTAGAAAATACTTGTGTCCCATAACCACATAGCAGGAAGTGTCATCTTCACTCTCCATGCTTGGCAAGCTGGTCCTGAGAAGTAAACCATGTTGCCTCAAGCTTGGGTCTTCAGGTGCCTTTTGAGTGATCCTTAGGACAGAGCAGAGGGCACTGATAATTGCATGTGAACCATAAATAGCCTCTCAGTTCTGCCTTTAGAACAGTTATGTTGGCCCACTGCAGGGCCTGGCCACGGGCATTATGTTATGCTCTACTCCGGGTAACTGGGCGTGCAGATAAAATCCTTAGAGATCAACAGAAGATACCATCCTAGTTAGCAAATGGCTCACGAGTGGCTTTTGTTATCCTCCCTGTTCTACTCACAGTGGATATTTTGACCTACGTGGCCTGGAAGATCAGTGGCTTCCCTAAACACCGCGTTATTGGCAGCGGCTGCAATCTGGACTCTGCTCGTTTCCGCCACCTCATGGGAGAAAGGCTGGGCATCCATCCTCTCAGCTGCCACGGCTGGATTATTGGAGAGCATGGAGACTCCAGTGGTAAGGGGGGAATCTGGCTGGCTGCTACACAGAACTTTTTCTGATACTTTTGTTTGCAGGAAATGTCTCCAAAAGGTATAGCAAAACGTGGCTCTAAAACCTTTGCACTGCAGCACCTTAAGAGTGGAAGTCTTGCTTGAAGTCTTCTGCTGCACTGAGTAACCCTAGATGATCTATATTTGACCTGAGTTACTCTGCTTTCAAAAGGTCATTACTGTAACCTGAGGAGGCAAAAAATTTCTAGGCTACGTTGTTCCCATAACTCTCCAAACAAGCTGGAGAAGTGAGAGGGTAAAGGTCTCTACCAGGGACTCCCAAAGATCTGCACTAGACCTACTGGTAGTCACTCAGTTGTCTTTACTGGCATCTGTTGATCACTTCAAGAACTATATATAGGAACTGAAGTGGAGAAGCAAGTCTAGAGGACAGAAGAAAGAGCAGCAACTCTCTCCTTACTTAACCTGTACTTGCTCTAGCAGCCCCAGAGCAAGTACTGTCTGCTTCCTGACACTTGGGAGGACTCATTTGGAGTCATTCCTTATTTTGAGAAACCTCTGTGATACACAGAGTTACTGTCATTTTAATTCATGTTGCCTAGGTGTCTTGCTTTAATAAAGCCATATTCAAGCCTTTTGTAAAAAGGCAGATGTTCATATGCTCTTAGGTTCTCAGCCTGCAGCTTAGATTAGTCTCATAGGTCAGACTACATTAAAAGCCACATCTAAATCATAGTGACGTGTGTTGCAGATGAGTCCAACTAGATCTTGCATTAAATGCTAACTTGTGTTAGACAAAACTGAAGTTTTCTTGTGAGGTAACTAATGGATGTGCAACTCCCAGTGCCTGTCTGGAGCGGAGTGAATGTTGCTGGCGTCTCCCTGAAGGCACTTCATCCAGACCTGGGCACTGATGCAGACAAGGAACACTGGAAGGAGGTCCATAAGCAGGTGGTGGACAGGTAAATACTGATTTTTTCTTTATTTTTTTTTTTCCCCCCTGTCACAAGAACAAATGATGAAGAGCTGCAGTACCTCAGAACAGCAGCATCTGTACCTGGTATCACAAATACCGTAGTAGCTCAAAACAAATAAAGCTGCAGACCTAATAGAATGTGAAATGTTTTAAGGAGCAAAGTCGATTTAGCAGAGTTAATATTTTGTGGTTAGTGATAAATTAGGGAAGTACTTCATCTTCCCAGGTTTCCAGTGTAACTGCAGGGAGTAGTGTAAAATGCACATGGGATGCATTGCTGCTGAGTTCAGTCCTGTTAATTTGGTCAAGCTTCTGATGTCTCCAGATTAAGGCACCTCCAAAAGCCCTTAAAAACTTGAAATATTCCAGTTGATAGCACTTGTTTTTTAATGAGTAACTTTCTCTCTGCAGTGCCTATGAGGTCATCAAGCTGAAGGGGTACACGTCATGGGCTATTGGCCTTTCTGTGGCAGATCTAGCTGAAACTATTATGAAGAATCTGAGAAGAGTGCATCCGATCTCTACAGTTGTTAAGGTGAGCAGCCCCTTCTTGCTAGCTTTTCTCATACTGAGAATTAAACACTGTGGGATTTCTGAAGGACAGTGATAATCTACTTTAATTTAAACTAAATTTAGTTGAATTTTCCTGATAGGTGTTCTATAAAGTACATAGTCACACATGAATTCTAGTCTAACTGTATATCCTTACTTTCCAGGGCTTGCATGGTATAAAAGATGATGTCTTCCTAAGTGTTCCTTGTGTACTGGGCAGTAGTGGCATCACTGATGTAGTGAAGATGATCCTAAAACCTGAGGAAGAGGACAAATTAAGGAAGAGTGCAGATACCCTCTGGGGAATCCAGAAGGAACTACAGTTTTAAATCTGCCCCAGCAGTTCACTCTTTGCAGTTTAACGGGTTTAGTGGTTTGTCTTACGTTGCACTTTCCAAGTAGGTCAGATCTTTCAAAGTATGTAACAAGTAGAACACACAAAAAGCTCAAATCTGAACAAATGAGTTTCCTGAAGATAGCATTAGGAGACTATTCTGGCATTTTCCCTGTTCAGACACCCATGTTCTTAGCCAGAGCTAGATCACCCAGTCAGTCTTGTACAGTGAAGCAGTATGACAGAAATCCAGCACTCAAAGCACCACTGCCTAGAAAACTCCTTTGCCTTTTCCTCATCTTGTCTCATGTTGGTTCAGAACAATAAGTAACTAATTAATACACAAGGTGAAACCAAAGACTATTTTCTTGCAGTTAAAGGATTGTCAAGCAAATTGACCAACCTTCTCTGCCAGCTGAATAGCATAGATATTTCACTGTCAGTAGGTCCAAATGTATTTTCCTAACACTGCTTTGGAATTATTGTGTATACCTTTTTTTTAGAGAATGTTATTTTTGTGTATTTTATCAGCCTAGGTGTAAGTTTGTCTCCTGAGCATGTATAAAAAACGTTAAGGTTTCTGTATGCAACAAGACAGTGACTGTCCATCTGTAGTACCAGCTCCAACACCAAATAAACCACAAACTGTTATTTCTGTCTCCTTGTCTTTCTTCAGAGGGCCTTGGCTCTGAAATGCAGCTCCACTTGCACCCAAGTCAAACAAGTCTGTTTCTTCAGTCACACTACCTCAAACCTCACTGCTGTAATCGTGTAGTGTGCAGCTACTCTGCTGGGGGTTGGGATAGTTACGAACTTTGTAACAGTCTCAGAACTTAAACCTGATTTTGATGCAAGGAAAGAGGCTCCAGTGACACATGAGGGGAGGGGAGCAGTGCTACAAAGGAAATGTCTTCCTTAGCTGTATGCAGAGAAATGGATCTAGGAAGACATCTCTCCCCATCAAGTACTTGACATCCATAAAGTCAACTTGCTGCCAAGCACAAAAAAAGCATCTTGGGAACAGCAGACATACAGGGAGTCAATAACCCAAGTTCCTCCTCAAAGCCCATAGCAGCTTGGGTAAGAAAGAGTTAATCACCCTCTCTTGTTACTGTTTTAAAACAATAGAACTCCTGGCAATGAAGAGGGAAAGGCCTTATCCATAGCTTTTTCTAACATTAGGACACAGCATGTAGTTTAAGAATGGAAACTTCACCTGCTTAAGAGTCCAGGGCAGATTTTTAATAAGGACTGCAGCTGGTGATACTTCTCAGAATAAAGTATTTCAGAATAAACTCATGAAGCAACCTCAGTAACAAAGGTCAAGCTGTAGCTACTGCACTGCTTTCCCATGCATCCACATGGTCAAAAGAGCACCTGGAAAGAGCACAGAGCAACAGTGGCTATGAGTAGTCATGCTGTATGCAGGTGACAGGAAGATGTAAGAAGCTATTTCCTAAGCTTTCCAAAGACCCATAGGGTTTAAGATTTTTACTATGAATTCTCAGCCAGCTTTTTGTAGGAGCTCCAGCCCCTTCAGATCCAATGATGACAAGAGAAGCCTTACAACAAATGCTCAGCTTTGAGGCATGCTGCTTACCACACTGAGACCAAGAAACTTGGTTTTTCAGCTTGCTTTGCTGAGGCAGCCTACAAAGGCAAATGGGGGAGGACAGCAGTGGGCTGCTGAAAGGTCCTACGGGCAACACCACAACTCCCTGCAGCACTCCAAGCCAGGAGATGGTCTGTACAACATGCCCTCCTCTGCAGACAGTGGTGTTTAACCTCCAGGCTTGTCACTAGGAGCTCTGTGCCAGCTAACAGCCAGGGGACATCCTGGTATGCAGCTTTTCTGGCTGCCAGGCTGTGCACCCAAGTGTGGCTGGGCTGACAGTGTGTAAGCCAGGCCTGTTTGTAAAGGAAGCACAGCATACACAGCTCTGTAGAGGAAGAAAATATGCAACAAGTTTTATTCAGCGTAAGTCCACCAGCACAAAGATTACAGGAGATAGAAAGTGCATTAATAAAAGCTAGTCTTTACCAAAAAGAAAATATATTATTGATTCAAAATATCTTACACTTGAATGATGTAATAACTTATTCTGGGCACCTACTGATTAAAAGAAATATCAAGAGAACGACTGCTTCATAAGGAAATCTAACTTCCCAGGTCAAGTCTGAGGATTCAGTAGAGGTCACTGAGCCCTGCAGTCTTCCTTGCCTTCTGCATCAAGGCCCTCAGCTGGAACTGCTTGCGAGACAGAAGACGTACATGCTGCAGAGGGAAAGGACAGCCAGTTACTGGGAAAGCTTTGAGATCATCTTCATTATATTGCAACATAAATTTGTTTCCAAGCATGACACGTTCAATGACCCAAACAGGATGTTAGTTTTCTGGAGACACAAAATGCATTACTCTACTAAATAGCATTTTCTTGGCTCAAAATGACTTGCAGATGGCTACCAAGTGCAATCAACTACATAGTATTTTTTTTTTGCAATTTTTAATTATTAAGTCTGCCCATGTTCTCATCAAAGAGAAAAACTTCACTGCAAGGTGAAGTTAGACTGATGCAGTAAGGTACTGCAATACATTAACACTTCTACACTCCAGTCTTTCTAGATCCAATGGCAACATTAATTACTGTGACATACACATTTTGTGTAGTTTCATTTAATGTTAAAAAGTAGTTTTAATCTTTTCAAAATAGCAACAGATGTGGTTTTATCTCATGTGCCATCACCACACAAAGTTCAAAATAAAGGAAGGTTATTAGAGCAGACATTATGAAAACTTCCATCATTCAGGACAGCAAAGAAAGGGAACAAATTGTCTAAGAAGGTCTCTGCTAGAGACACAAAACTAGCTGTCTTTTTTTTCTTTTCTATGATTCTAACAGCCCACTGGCTGCTCTGGCTGCCTCAGCAAAGGCACCCACAGACTGCAGGTGAAGAGCTGTCCGAATGCTCTAACCACACTCCAGTTCCTCCAGCACTAGGATGCAAGCCCAAAGGAAAGCTTGTCTTAACACTGTGGCACCTGTCTAATGATCAATGACTTATCTGTAACACTTTTAAAATTGGTCTTTCATCTTAATTTGGAAATTCCTTTTTTGCAGCATCCGTTTCAAAGTATAACTATTCATGTACTTGAAAGATCCCCTTCAGTGAGGAAGTCACTAATATTAATAAATGCTTTAAACAGTCCAAATGCACATCTTAAAAACATCCCAAGAAACCTACCTTTAAAAACACATCTAGATCTATCACTCCACGTCTCAGTGCTTCCCCAAGATAGAAGATAGTGTCTTCAATTGCATTTTCCTCTGCATACAAGTTCAGGATCTGCTTGTAAAGTGGTGCTGTAGGAATAATAACTTCATCTATGTCATTATTTTCTGATTGACTTTCCATTTTCTCTAGGGCAGAACTGAGCTCCTCATCCTTCTTCTTGAGAAGTTCAATGTTCTTGTCAACTTCAGCCTAAAAACAATTAAGATGCTTATTTCTTAGCTCTCAGGAGGTTAATGTCCTCTTGTGATGCAACTGTTAAAAGATTTTTAGACATGCCAGTTCATTCTTTACTTTTCTACTCATCTCTGTCATGATTTTTACAAAAGAAAATGGTATCAAATCTATATGGTTTGGATTCTTTAATTTTAAAAAGTAAAGGTTGTTTTAGATAATGTCAATCCATTACCAGTTCCTAACTGTAGAGGAGGGATGCTAACAGTATTTTGAAGGTGCCACATCAGGAAAAATCAACCATTAGCTAAAAATAACAAAAGCAAAGCAAAATTTCAATTTTCTTTGGAAATGTGTCTTTTGAACTAAGTTCCTGTACAAATTTGCTGAGCATGGATCAAACAAATGCTTAATGGTATGGACAAGAAACAAAAAGCTGGCTTTCCCCACTAATGGTAACTATAATTTAACTGCATCTACATGAGGTGTACTTCCTTTTGCTACTTCTGAATTTGCCTCCTGATAATTTTGATGTCCCACAGCTAGCACAGTAGAAGAGACTGTACACCAGTGTGTATCTCCCCATATCACTCAAAGTCATACAGACCATTATCACATCCCACTCTCACCATTTTTTTTTCTCCAGACTGAAGTCCCAGCTTACCTAGTCATGTTTTATAGGAAGCTCTCTGATATGCTGTGCCATCCTTCTTGCCTTTGCATCAAACATCTGCAGTTCTATCATGCCCTTTCTTTCCAAGGCAGGAAAGACTAGAATTATGCACTACATTTAAAGTGGCCTTGTCTGGGATTTCTGAGTAGGAGACAAAGAGTGTCTGGGAAGGGAAAGGTCTGCAGGTTATACAAGGAGGCTGTGACTAAAATCAGTGTCTCTGCACTAAGACACTGAAATGTTCTCCAGTGCTGCTGTTACACATGATTATCCAGAAACTGAGACTCGATTGTGAAATAATCTCACACCACTGACATCTTTCACAGGGAGGATGAGGAAAAACAATGCTGTTCCTCTACTACTGGACAATGGCATTTGTGAGATACATGCAGGGAGAGCCATCTTACAGTCACTGCTATTTCTGACTTGCTTCAGCCTAAATAAATGCACCCCAATTGAGAAAGAGAATATATATTTAAAAAGCAATACACTGGCAGCTTTGATATTTCTATCATCCTTAATAATTAAGTGCATGCTTCTGTTCACTACCACGAACACTCATACACAGAGCAGTGTTTTGTCTCATCTTACCACTTCTTGATCCAGGCGAGTTACCATCTCTTCCAGTTTCTGGTGTCCCTTCTTCAGGTCCTCTTCTGTGCGTTTCAAGGCGTTGAGCTCCGCCTGGGCACGGTCCATCTCCTCCTTCATCCTCCACCGCAGCTTGTCGCTGACTGCCGAGATGAGGGAGGCTCGAATGGTGTCCTCACTGATGGTTCCATCCCTGCTGGGGCCTGCACGAGGAAATTCACAACCACCATTAACTCTGTCCTTCACTGGCTTCAACAGAAAGGCAGCTTGAAAACAAAGTGGCTAACTTGCTGTGTGCACTTCACCAAGATGAGACTGTAAAATAAAATGTTTCCCACACTAACTTTCAGAAGCAGTGAAGAGACCACAGGGTGTTTAAACCATCTGGGACAAAGAATTTATTCACTGTTTAGGACTTCCTTTTTAAGGCAGACAATTGTAATTATACATGTTCTAAATCAACACAAAAAGGTCTGGTTTCTAGCATCAGCATGATTTCAGTTACTGTTTGCATAATGAATTATCCTCCAGCAAAGTCAGAACCTGTTTTTTTTTTCCACTATATCCTGGCAGATTTTATATAAGGCTCACTTTAACATTAAAGTGGGATAGAGGAAAAAAAATAAAATCACAATACATCTAACACAATGGGAGTTCACACAGAAATGCTGAGATATAGGGAAGAAGTCTTTGAACATATAAAGGATCACTTAAATACAGCTCAGTTAGATTTTATGTATCTCCTTAAAGAGCATGAACCTTTAGCATTTCCTGTCACTGCCATAATTAGCCCAGCTTGAGGAAGATTTTATGGCACACAGCAACTACATCCACAGGGCACTGAAACCCTTAACCTTTACCAGGGGGAGTCTGGTTTCAGAAGTGACCTTACAGAATCATCAACTACTGACTGCATTACAAAAGTAATCAATGGCAAGTGATTGAACAGAAAGAAAAAGCCCGAAGGACTCTTTGAAAAACCAGCTATTATAAAAAATTTAAGCTACTCTTGAGTATTTTCATTCAATTCAAACTAAGCTCACTCTAGGAAACACACCACCAACCCCCTCACAAAAAATCTGAAGTTCTAGCACCTGATACGCCTCAAAATACACTCACAATAAACCACAGCTAAACAGTCTGTAGAGGAAATAAACAATTTCAGTTGAAAGAAAAAAAAAATACTGTAAAAAAACCCCAAACACTACTGTAAATATGGTGGATGATTAAGGAGACACATTTGCATTTTATTTGGCACAAGAGATAAGCCCTGTAGAACAGGTGTATGACTTTTACCTAGCTGCATCAAATAGACCAGCCTGATGTCAAACTGCCACTACAAAATCTGGCACTGCACTGAACACTGAGCTACTGAGGCAGGACAGCAGCTATCCTGCAATGTCCATGGTAGACACATGTCATGTCAGGGAGGAGATAACCACTAGCAACTTTCAGAGAAGACTTCTAATTCAGAAGGTTGAAAGAATTTTTCTCTTCCCTTGCCAAACTGTGAACTTGCTTCATCCCCATGTGTGTGAATGAAAAATTTTTAAACTATTCACAGCTCTGGAGGGAAGAGAATGTACAAATAATGGGGAGTTCACACATTAAAAGAAGAACCTACTGATCCACTTCTAAATGATGGTGCAGGAGACTACAAATGATTGGTACTTTGAAGAAGGTCACAAAAGAGTCCAGGTCCTAACCATATACCTGCTGCCAAAAGGGCCATCATCCTGTTAAAAGTTCCTGCACCACCTGCCCACTTAACTAGGTGACCTTTACCACTGGTTCCCAACCTGTTACACACACACTGAAAGTGAGGGGCAGAGGAGAAACTATGCTAGTGTATTTTGGCAAAAAACGGCCACAGAGCAGCACACTGGGAAAAGATACATGTTAATACTGTAGATATTGCTGCTGAAGGGAAGAAAGAAGAAAGTAACAAGCAGGAACCACTAAGAAGTGCAGTGAAGACACTGGAGAAGAAACTCGGCAACAATGAAGCCACTGCATTGGAAACTTCTGCTTCAGATAGCTACAACTTCAGGAGTAAAGAAAGTATAAATAAAGAGGATATAAAGTGAGTCCAGTAGCTGATCAAATGAGGATAAAAGCATTTTTATAAAACATGACCACAGCAATGCAGACAATTGAGTTACCTACAGTTAAAGGGTGAGGAAAAATCCTTAGGGCAGTTACATGCAGTGTTCTTCAGAATATCCCCAGAGCACACACAATGCACTGCACAAACCCAGGAATTTAACAGGCCCCTGACTGAATAAAAGGTAAGGCAAAGGACATAAAAGGTATTTTATTCTTCCTCTGAATAACTTTTTAAGTTGAAGACCAATACTTTGGAAGGTCAGATGAAGAACAATACCGTTTGCTTTCTTTATGTATCAGTCACAGAGGGAAGCTTCACTTCAGAGAAATCCATTCCAATCTACTCACCCACAGTAGTGACAGGAGGCTGAGAAGGGTAGTACTGAACACTGGTGGTTGCTGGGAATGGAACACCACCCGGATAAGGATAGTTTGGGTAGCTGCTTTGACAAAGAAAGAAATGCTCATGTTCTGTAACTTTGTAAAATATTATCCATGTATATTAGCTTTATGTCACCATGTTAAGCATTTATTTACATAATAAAACATTTAAATTGCAGGCCAAGTTACATCTTTTCTCTTTTCCTGTTCACTTTAACACCTTTCACAACTTAAATTTCTGGTATGATCTAAGAAGATACCATTTTATCTGAAACCCTATCTAGTTATGGCCTGGTGAAGTGTTTGGATCATTCCAAATACTCTTCAGTCTCTTAATGTTGCCATGTGATTTCTACCTTGCTATATCAAACCCCAAGAGCATCCAAAAGAAATTATTCTAGCTACAAACTCACACAGAGCAACTTCAATTTAATACTTTTTAATACAAGGATAGTTAACAAGATGCCTGATGAAAGGCTTTATGTAAAACAAAAAATGTTGTGCAAAATCTGTTTGTAAGATGAAACTCCTCCAGGAACTCTTGGCCCTGCTCTGAAGGATAGAGGAAAGCAGAAGTATCTGTTTGTTCACTGAGACAGTTGTGAGGTGACACAGAATGTTACAGTCTACAATACCTTTCTAAAACATGTCCACTATCAACTGAAACAAGGACTTAATTACTCACTACAAGACTGGCAAACATCTGCAGAGAGTTGAGTATTAACCATGATTGTAAGTAAACAAAATGGCCCAAGAAAACATGTAAAATATAAGTATATTCTGTGTTTCTCCAGGTAACTGCAAATTTCAGTTCTTTAAACCTTTCTGCTCATTCACACGTCATATTATTTTAAAAATAGTTCTTCCATTATTCATTTTTGTACAAACAGTAAAAACAGGTTAAATAAACATATTTAGGCAGAAAAATCTTGTCAGAAGAACTTATCAAAATCCCCATTTTCACTTCTTAAAACATAACACCCCACCTTCCTAATGCTTACAGGCTTGGTTTTGTATTAAAATCAAAATCTTCCATACTACAGCAGCTCCTCATACACTCCTAACACAAAATCAGGACAGAAGAATATTAATAATAAAAGTAACTATTTTGTGAAAAAATGTAGGTACCCACTAGGAGTCAGGCATCAGCATCTTACTATTTGCTAAGAGAGAACTGAAAGTCTTCTGGCAAAAGCTTCATTCCAAACTACTATATAATATACTTTAAAAGTCTTGTTTTATATTAATAAAAAGCTTTTAAAATAATTTTGTGTCCTTCAAATTCTCTGAATTAAGCCTACATTTATCCTGGAGTCAAGGTTTGTATTAGTCCAGCAAATGTTCTGAGTTGCTAATTACCCCAAATGATACTAACAACACTGAAAAAAAAAAAACAGCTTGTAGGGGCACATTCTATATTCTGTATAGATAAAAATGAATCTGATATATGAGTGCAGCAAGACAACACATGAGAGTCAGGTAATGATTTTCAAACTATATTATTACCCAAGTATATTGTATTTGGGGTGGGCAACACTAAGAAAACTAAACCTTTCTCAAACTTGCTTCTGGCTGTGGACAAGAATTCAGCCCTCACTTTTAAAAAAAAGCCTGCTAACAGAATAATTAAACAACCATCAAATATACCATGAGAAAATGTGACTAAGCCTAGACACCATTCAGTGAGACTCCATCATGCAGATGGTGCTGGTGTGAAGGGGTTCTCACCTGGGGTTTGGAGTGCTTCCTGGTGGGTAGGGAGAAATTCCACTGGGAATGCCCGGCACGTAGGAAGCTAAACAAAATAATGATTTTGCATATTTTTACTTTTCAGAAGGGCAATATATATTAAGAGCACATATATATTAAGCTGCAGTAAGGTGCTTTTAGAAATATTACTGAACAATGAACGCATTCCACAAGTATAACACAAAGACAACAAGAGAAGTCATTCTATGGGCAAAGCTCCCCAAAACCATGTCCCCTGCATGCTCTACCACCACCACTTCTCACAACACTCCCAGCCACCTCCCACGCTGCTCTGTGCAGCCTGGCAGGAAGGCTACACACAAGTGTTTGTTGTGAGCTACCTCTGTGTCAGCTGACCAAGGCAGCTGGTTCCCCAAAAACCCAGAGGCCTCAACTACAGCAGACCTTCCTTCCCTCCGTGTCCTCACCAGTTAGAATTTCCTCTCTGTATCCAAGCACTTTTTCACAAAATTCAGGCAGATTTTGCAGCTCTGAAGATTCTACCTCTACCTATCCACAGTAGTTAAAATATTTTCAAGAGTATTTTGTTTGGAGGGAGAGCATGAGAATTGCAATTGAAATCAATTACACATTCCTTAGAGCTAGAACACCTTACACCACATTTTTTTTTTTTAAATCATTAAACTAGCCACTGCATGGATAACAACAGATATAGATCTAAAAATGCACAATGAATAGTTCCACTAAGTAAAATGTGGATATATAAGGAAAAGTGTCTGCAGCTAGGGAAATAAATTACATGTTATTAAAGATGACACACCCAAAGAGCTGCCTCCATTTTTTACATAAAAGCTGAGAAATAACCCTTCCAATGTAGCCATTGTTCTCTGCTCACTAAAGAACAATGGTACAATTTAAGTCCCTTTGGAGTAGCTAGACTTCACAACAGATGATCAGCTGTTTAACAATCCAGCCATGTTCTTCTCCAGTAAATCCTGCTATTTAGAAGTTAGACTAAAACATTTTTATCAGCACTTATAAATGTCTAAGGCTTTAAGTCTCAACAATTTTAAGATTCTTCTTGGAAATCTGACAATTCTTTTATTAAAAAAAAGGTTTTAAATGTATTAATTCCACATTTCTATTAATTTTAGGAATAGCACATCAAATAGTTTTGGGGTTTTTTTTGAAAGAGTCAAGTTACTTTCATCCCTGAATGCTTTTAAATGATGCAATTTTCCAAAAAGCCCTTAATTTTTTTTAAACAGTCTCTAGAACTTAAAAAAATCCAAACTCAAATGTCTGTAAAATAAGGAAAACCTGATTATACTAGTAAAACTGAATAGCTATTAATAATGTGAAACCCCTAAAACATTTCCACTAAAATTACTTCAGCTATGCTAAAAGTAGACTGAGTGAGTACAAGAACAATCAATAATCAGTGTCTCAGTTGACAGTCCTCCCTTAAAGCACAGGACAGGTCACAGTCTCTGCTAAACCTGTACCTGTACTGACACCCACTGTCCTGGGAAAACAACAGCAGAATCATCTCGTGCTCTTACAGCCAGGCTAGAGCTGGACAGGCTGGGAAGTTCCCAACACTTGCCTTTAACCAGCTATCCCTAATGGTCCTACTTATGTTTGCTGCCCCTTTTTCTTATAGTTAAGAATGCAAGACCTTGTTAAAACTGGTTTCTGCTGGAAATTGTACTGAACAGTACTTCAGCTTTCCAGATGTCACACCAAGATCTGATAAAAGCCAGATTTCCACAGAAAACACCTTAGAAATACAGAAAAAATAGATAACCCCAAACACAGCTACTCTACCATTGATCAATATGGAACTGTTATAATACCATCAAACAATCTGCTGCTGATCTTCTCCCCCTCCCCTCCTGCCCCCATCTTCAGCTTGAGTAGGTCTATTCTAGTGGGGTTATTTTCCACCCAATGCAATCTGCTCTTGGAAGAATTTCTAGGATTTTCTCTTTCCCAGTCTTAAAAATGCCTCCAGAAGTTTAAATAAATGGAAGATTTTAAAAGTCTTGAGAACTTTTGCAATAAGTACCAGAGTACCCAATCAACAGAGAAGAATGAAAAATCACAAGGCAGGCTTTTTTTCTATACTCAGCCAGCAACTATTCAAACAGAGGGGTGGGCATAGGAAACAGAAGCAGTATGCTTTTGCTTATGAAATCAGTCATGGAGCTTAAGAGATGGACTTGTATTATCTAAATGGAAAAAAACCCACAAAAACCCAAAGATACAAAGACAGTTATCTGAACAATCTCTTTTCCAGGATATCTCTGAATGTTGACAGTTTGCTGGTTGTTTTGAGGTGCTTGGTGTGTGTGTTTTGGTCTGGGTTTTTTCAAATACAAACTGGACTCTTCCCTTCCTTCCAAAACCCAAAAAACTCACACACATTCTTCTGACATAGTTTGAAAAGGTTGAGTAGAGCACAGGTGAATTCATGAGCCAGCAATAAAGAAAGTTGTTCTAGAGCAGAATACATCATAGGTTGGCAAACTATACAGAGCAACAATTGCTTTGGAACATTAACAGGAGCATTTGTAGACATGAGTAGCCATGACCACTTACTAGTTGGTGGGCCTGTTGCCTGGTATGGTGGGTAGCTTGATGAAGCAGTGGGCCGAGAAAAGACTGGGGGTTCCTCACCAAAAACAACAATCATGACCTGGATCAGCTCCAGCAAGTCTGACTGGGGCTGTGAGGGAAGCAAAGCACAAACTGTTAATTTCACCAACAGCCAGCTGAACTGATTGTAACAACAAAATGATACCAATCCAGCAGCTCTCAAAACCCACCTTTTATTTGTGGGGTTTTATTTTCCAAAAAACTGAATACATCTATTTGTGTATATACACACACACATATATATGTACATAGAACTTCATTCCTGGATTCCATAACAGACATCAGATCCAGCCAGCTGGTATTCAAAATGGTACCACAAAACACAGCTGCAGTAGCACTGACACTCAGAATGAACTGAGTAATACATGGTTCTCTATCAGCTGCAGGGTAATAAATGACTGAAGAAGATTTTGTTAATAACAGATTATAATTTTTTTTAAAAAACCTTAACTTTCCAACATGAAATAAGTACAGATCACTAAGTTTTGGGACATTTCAGTTTCACAGAGCATATAGCTTTTGCTGAGGTTCAGCATGGCTCAATAGAAATAATACTCTAACCCACTAAGGAGTGGCACAAACCTCCTTTAAATCTAGCTTATCTAGGCTTATAGCTACACTTAATACAGGCATGACTTCACTGCACCAAAATAAGGACAAGCATCATGGATGCAGCCCCAGATTAAATAGGTGATTTCCAGATTTTCTTAGGTCTATAATCCATCTATTTATTTTTACGAAGTCCTCAAACCAAATTCCTTCTATATCACCTGTATTGTAGATGATCCCCCTGCTTGGGCAAGACCTGCACTCTGGTCTAGGCAGTTATTTTCCACTGTTTGCCATGCAAGTGCTGCAGGCCCACCCGTGCTTCATCAATTTACTCCTGGTAGTCACTTTTTACAGAACTAAGCACCTTATGCCATTCTTCAGACCCTGTCAGCACAGTTTATCTTCTTTACAATTCCATGTTGTGGTCACAAGCTCCATGAGGCCTGCTCAATGCCTTTATTTGTTGGTAAAACACCATCCATAGACTCGAAGCTCCAGCAATGTCTATAAAAGAAGCCCTAGTGCTCATACGAGTCCATTTTAGTCACAGAGATTAATTTCAGCACAGAGATGCTTTAACAGAATTTTTCATTTCCCTTCTGTAAATATTCTTATCTCACAGATCTTTATATCACTGTCCTGCCAGGGAAGAATATCTATCCTGCACTGTTTAATCAAAGAAACAATAACTAAGGATCCAGTTCACCAGGCAACAGAAAGCAAAATCCTGAACTTAAAGACATTACAAATAATAAAGAGAAGCTTTAATTAAAACAAACAACCAACCAACAAAAAACAGTTTAAGACCTCAAATAAAGGGAATTCTGGCTTTTGATAAAAAAAGATACAACTACCTAAAGGAATTCAGAAGCAAGCAATCTGAGAATTTGAAGTTCCCTATACTTACATATTTCCACTCATGCAGGTAAGGGAGGTAGATCTTTCCATTTGCATCAACATGCCTCCCAGTTTTTATTGTCATGGAGCTGGTGGGTTTCACAAAACAAATTGGGGGGTTGAAGGGGTATGTGTCCAGCAGCCACAAGCAAATTGGGATATTGTATGTGTTACCTAGAATAGAAATTTTGAAAGATTAGAAGTTATTCCATCTCTTCAACTGTCCTCTTGCATCCATATTTATAAAAAACTCCCAAACCCAGTAAATTCAACTGCACAGTCAGAAACTGAAGCCAAAATCTACTAATAATGCTCACTAAAGAGCTCACAATATAGCCACAGACTCTACATTTCTCAGGACAATTTAACTTTTATTTACAATTATAATTTAACACTAATACATTATTTTTATTCTACAATGCAACATTACTAGACCCTGGATTATTGTTAGCTGCAGCAATAAATGGTTTGCAACCCTCATTGAAAAGCCTGAAAAACATGCAGTACTGAACAAAAAAGATGTTTCAGAGCTGCTCAAGACTGAAGAAGCAATGATCAACATTAAAATTTTATTCCACAGCTAAAATAGGGAACAATTTCTTTAAAACGTTATACTTTGGACAAGCAAAGGATTTCAAGAAAATAGCAATCACTTCAGTAGTGAAGTTGAACCAGGACAAGTCTCAACAGTTTTTCATGTATTTTGTGAAAACAATGGTTATGATAGTAACAATAATAAATGCATACCTCTGTAAGGCACAGGAATGGTTCCAGTGAGGCTCATCAACTCCCTAGATGAACCATCATTAAAAACTGAAAGGGAACATACAGGATTTTAAAAAAAAAAAACAAAAACTGTTACATTAATCTCTGTTCAGGTTATGCCCCATCTATTTATTAGGATAAGTTTTCAGAAGTTACACATCTACAAACTCAGCTTGAAAGGTCCTGCTCTTGCATGTTTATGGACTAGCAAATGATTGTCTACAGTCAGGTAACTTCTTATGAATAGCATATTTGTGATAAAGGAATGACTAATTGTTGTCAACCTACCTTTATTGCAAATATAACTGTTTCCTCATTCAAAGACCAAGTAAAACATGTTGCAACCACACAAACTGCAAATTATACAGATTGCTGCAAAGACCATTGGAACTCAAACTTAACTTTGAAATAAAAACAGCTGTCATTTTAAGATTACAAATAATTCCTTATGCTTTCTGCAAACCAACAGACCAGCAAGAACACTGAAAGCCAGTAAGCCACAGGCATTTATTACCTAACCAGTAAAAGCAGTTTAACCAAACACTGAAGAGGAAGAAATATGTAGCTCTTCACTCACTGCTTAGTCTTTCTTAGTTCACAAACTGCACAGGGACCCCAGCCTCATGTTACTGAGTTGAAGTATTTAGTTTTCCCATACTTTCAATCCTATCAATTATTCTTCACTGAACAGATCAACTTGTGGTAATAAAGCTTTTATTTTCCTAATTTCAGCTGAAAGCTTCTAGTCATCAAATGCTTATTGTGTAAATTCTCTGGGTTTTCTACAAAGACAGGTAGAACACATCAGGACTTAGAGGGGGGTGTATGTTTCGTTATTAATATGAACTTGAAAACTACTCAGCAGCAAGGTAACCTTTTTCTTGTTATCCATTATCATCTGCAAGTGTTCTGTGCTCAGCCTTTCCCAGGCAGCCTAGAAAGATGTAGGTAACACCAATGAGCTTCTTGCCACAGCTCAAGGTGATCCCAGATTCCAATCACTGTCGTTGCCCACACGTGTGGATGCTATTCCCACCCCAGCCCTTTCATGACTGGTTTTGATTCTCCAGTCACTGCCTGAATTTTCATTTCTGTGACAGCTGCTGGCTTCCAGCTATTAGCATTCAAACTCATTTCTCTCTTACCTGTCCATGTTCCTTCTTAATACTTCACAATTCAGGGTTAGAATGTAGAAAGCAGAAGGCTACAAAACTTCTGATGCTGTATGAGTAACATAGATTAGCTCACAGAGGAATCAGTCCCACTGGTGGCAGTTCATAAAGTGTGATCAGAAGGAGAGAGCTCAGCAGCTAGGCTGGCTCACTGTATCCTGTGAAACCAAGCCCCCAGCCTCTGGAGCTGACCCTAGACACTATCTTCATGTAGTGCTCTTGAGTTTGCTCAGAGCCTTTAAAACACCCAACAGGCAGTGACTGCCATTGTGAATTTGTGTTACAAACCCCCTCACACCTATTTCCTATGTACCCAACTATGTTTTCTTCACACTCTTAGGGACTGCCATGATTACTTTTAATGAAGTATTTGCTAATTGATTCTGTTCTAAACAGAACTCTAAGAAGAGCTTCTTAGGACAGCAAAGGTGAATTTGTAAGATACCAGCAACCTCAGGTCATACTGACTGATACAGCACCACTGAGTGATCACCCAAAAGCTAAGCTGTGAAAAATCCAACATTTCCTGGCACATTACAGTCAGAAATATAGAAAGGTTATTTGAGAAAATAACTGTCTGTGTTTCCAAGGAAGCAGGATGTCAAAGATCACAAAGAGCAACTCAAACCGTTTTCTAGTTCTAACCTCCTTTTACCCCAAAAAACCTACCAAATATACCTAACCCATCAACAACTCAATAACAACAATGTTCTCATGCACAGACTAACCATATGAATCCATGACAGGTTTGAGGTCCTTGTACTGAGTGATAACACTGGTGGTCTCCTGCACAGTTAGGTCTCTATACTTGTACTGGAAAACAAGAGAGAAAGAATTACTTCAGAGACTAAATTTTCAGTATAATTTAACTTCATTTTATTTTACCCAACAGACTGCATTTATGAGAGTTTACATTGATAAATGGACATTCCTCTCCACTCTTATTTTGGAATAAGAATTTATTTCTCCATACTACTTAAAACCTTGTTAAAAGTTAGGCAACATACATAGGCAGTGTTCAGTTAAGATGCTTTTAGTCTTATGTAAGGTCTATACATCAAGTGATTTGGGGAGAACTACTGCATGAAAATGCATGTTCTGTCACAACCGACAATACCTGAGAGATACATGTGGATCTTTAAAAAAAGTAAAAGCATCTCCAAACATACACAGTGATGTTTTGAACATTCCTGAGGCACAGCTGTCTAGGATCTGAACCTCACAGGGATCTTTCACAGCCCTTTTCAAAGGCATTGACCAATCATTGATCAGTACTTTAATGAATTTTATCTACCAGAAAGCAGACATTTCAAGGCATGATATTATCACTAATAGTACTGGTTTCATTCCTTTTTTTTTGCAGGAGCAGGGAGTAACCCAACAGCACAGGTCTGTAAGCCACAGATGCACAACTACAGAATCTAATGGTCTTGGAACTACAACCCAGATGACAAAGGAGAAGCTCCTGTGCCCCAGGGAGCTGGATCACCACGTGGTGCAGCTCTTTCACCCTGTGGCCATTCCCCTGATAACTCCCATTAAAAAGAAAAGCTAACAATGTAGGCCCTTGAAATGTTTTAATTGTAATAAAATATTAAAAAAAAATTATAATCCTCTGGTGTCTTAAGGAATGTAAGCAGAGAGCAGCATCCTGTCAGTCCTTTTGTTCAACCAGGGTAGGAAAACAAAGCTCTCAGCACAATGGGAACTGGGACACTCAAAGCACCCAGATGTTAACAACATCTGCACACCTTCAATCAGACACTCCCCAAGAGCAACGTGTGGTGCCACAGCTGAAGGTCACCTTCACCCCAACAAACCCTCCTGAGCTGTGAAGCTCAGACTCACTCTTCTTCCTACTGTCTACAGACTGACGAGGATGCTACTCCTGGGCATGATCCCTCTTCTTTAATGAGGGGAGATGAACACACAGTGACACTTCCCACAACGCCACCTTGGTCTAAAAAAGCTCCTGCCCTTTGGGGGATGCTGTGATTTACCTTCCTAAAACGAGCAAGGGCAAAGCAGTCAGGGGCCTGCGTGTGCAGGGAGTCACCAGCAGGGAGCTCGAGCAGCCAGAGGGTCAGGGCAGCCCCTGGATGCTGCTCTGGCACGAGGGCTGTGGGAAAGCATCTACAGGCTCCAGAGGATTGGCATCTTCACTGTTAAAAAAGAGAACTGGTTTCCACTGACGGAAGCTCCTACCATGCCCAAGGCTGCAGGGTGAGGATTTAACCCCACTGTTGGCCCACGGGTCTCAAGGCAGTCGAGTCAGGCAGCAGATGAGACAGGGCTGCCTGCTCAGCAGCCGTTGGGACTGACAGGGCTGACACAACCCAGATCTGGCTACCTGGGCTGCTTTAAAAACTAGGGCAAACACCTGACAACTAAAGAATACTTTCATCTGCCTCTTAAAAAGAAGAAAAAGGGTATTGCTGTAAATAGTTTTTACACTAAGAGATGAATAATTATTCAGTAAAAATAAGCTTGTGAGATTCTAGCTACTGCCACGAGCAAAGTAAGTGCTACATCAGCTCTTCATTTCAGTACTTAGAGCCAAACAACTACAGAAGACCCAAGTTCTGTGTATTAAAATGACATATGAAGAAGTTTTTCCTAAAGAGAATGATGGCTTTTCTACATTTTTTTACTATTTAAAGCAAAAAGTGTACTCTTTGATGCTTGTTTCTCTTTTCCATTCTAAGGAGCTCTAGAACGTTGCAAGACAATCTCCTCCTGTGTTCATACAGTAAGCAGTTGAGCATTTCCAAGAAATGTCAAAATATCTTTGGAAGAGATCAGACCCTAGTGATTTCTACAAAGGTAACTAGATCTGAATTCTTAAATTCTAAGCTTTTTTTTCCCCCTCCTCCATTCTCAGATGGAAAATACAACCTCCTCATGTGAAGCTTTTCAGGATCAAACAGCATGTAAACATCTGAAGTTAAAGTAATTGCTTTTGTTCACCCAAACCAGGGCTTCAGTCTTTTTGTTATCTCACACACTGAACTATTTGATATGGCAGATATCTCTGAGCTTCCAGCTACAGAACAGAAAGTGTAACTATTTTTGAAGAATAACTAGTAAAACAGTAACTTCTATTAAGTACACAGCACTTTGAACTTACCTACAGAAAATCAGATAGGGTATAAAATGGGTATGTGGGAGAGAGGGTACAGGACTACCTGGAATTCTGTTTCTTCTGTGAGATGGCAATAACTCATTTAGGGAAAAGGGGTGTACACAAATATATACAATCTCCCTTGCTAACACCAAGTTCGTATTCAGCACTCACATTCAAGATTATAAAAATAACTTGCTTATGATTCCATACATATGAAAGACCCTTTAATAAGGTCTCTCAGTTTTGATCAGATCCTTGCCATTGTATCTAATCTCAAAATTGTACAAATATGACTACTAAACGTTGTTGAAAATATCCCCCCAAACAAAACCA
Source organism: Merops nubicus (assembly GCF_000691845.1). Lineage (NCBI taxonomy): Eukaryota > Metazoa > Chordata > Aves > Coraciiformes > Meropidae > Merops > Merops nubicus. Next base: position 436 of record NW_008611690.1, on the reverse strand, counting down.
CAACTCCCCACCAAGTGTTCAGCCTTAGGGGTTTTCACTTCGAGCTGATGGAGAAAGCCAAATTTCCACCTAAAGAGTGGCAGGACCACACGTTGCTCTGTATGATGCATTGATCAGCTATTCACCTTCCAAAGGATTTATCTGTTTTCTTAAAACAGGATGATGAAAATCCCACCCTCATCTTAGCCAACGATGTTGAATTTTCTTTCCCTCCAAGAGCCCCCAGGGCAGCCCTGACCCACAGCCCCAGCCAGGCAGGCGCTTTCTGTCCAGCTTTTACCGGCGATACCCCAAGCCCGCACTCCAGCTTCACAGGACTGCCAATAACGGGGTATTTCAGGCTCTGGTGCACGGTATCCCCGTCACAGGCTAACTCTAGGCACAGCCTCCGCGGGGCCGGGCGCACTCTGTCACTGCCTCGCCCGGCGGCCCACAC
>NW_008611689.1:0-12589 GCF_000691845.1 Merops nubicus | reverse complement strand
TCTAGAATATTGGTATTTAGTACTTCTAAAGAGAAGTTATTTAGTTCCTGTGTAGTACCAATTATTATTTCTTCCTAAGCAGGTTTTGCTTTGTAATTGGGAAAGATCCTTGCCTCTTAATTTGAAATAGACAGTCTTCTGTAATTGCTCTTTTTTGTTCCCTGTGAGATGTCATCGGATGCCAAATCTTGGCTCTGCAACAGGATTGTTACTGAGAGTGAACACCTCTCAGGGAGTATCACTAACTGCTCACTGTAGAGTGGTGAATGCCATCGGGGGAGTATTATGTGATATTTTTATTTGAGATTCCACAATAATAGCAGCTGTTGTTTCACTTTCCTTCCATCAAGTAGTAATAGAAAGTACAGTAACCAGTAAGTACAAAACTGATGTTCATTTAATGCAATGGCAGAAGAGGGAAAAATACTCTCATTCTGAGATTTCTATTGCCTTTAGAGAGCAGACAAAGCCTCCAGATGAGGTCTCAATTGAGTAAGTCAAATAAAAAAATCATATTAAAGACCCTTCTGAGGATCTTGGTATGGGAAGACATCTTTTAGTACTGGAATAACTAAAAGTTCTGTTATTTTGGATAAAGGGCTAAGAGATCTATCATTCTGTCTAATGTATTTTACAGAAGTGTGAATGTATTGAAATTTTATTTGCTTAGGCTTTTGGTTGTTGAAAGTTGGAGCTTGTTCTGACCTGTGTACGAATTATTTTGGCTGAACACAGAGCTTTGTAATTAACCGTTTTCTCTGGTTTCTTGCAGGTATTGATCAGTATGACAGGGACAGCATAATCAATGATTTCAAGAATGGAATTTGTAAACTTCTGGTGGCCACATCTGTAGCAGCAAGAGGCTTGGATGTAAAGCAGTTGATGCTGGTGGTCAATTACAGCTGTCCCAACCATTATGAAGACTATGTGCACCGAGCAGGCCGAACTGGACGAGCTGGCAATAAAGTATGTGTGATTAGTTGCCTGCTTTCATTATTACTGAAGGTTTTCTTTATTTATTGCTTGCTCAGGGTCTTCCCAAAGGATTGCTGTAGATGGAGTAGCTTATGTTACTGATGGGAAGTGGTTTTCTTTCAGAGTGCATCTAAGGTTATGCAGTGATCATGTGTAAAAACATGTTGTGAATTTTAGCACTATGAAAGTTGGAGCTTTTTTTTTTCATTATTACTGAAGGTTTTCTTTATTCATTGCTTGCTCAGGGTCTTCCCAAAGGATTGCTGTAGATGGAGTAGCTTATGTTACTGATGGGAAGTGGTTTTCTTTCAGAGTGCATCTAAGGTTATGGAGTGATCATGTGTAAAAAACATATTGTGAATTTTAGCACTGTGAAAGTTGGAGCTTACTTTTTTTTCTGATCTGTTTGTGGCTGAAACTTTGGGAGTTTTTCACTGTTGGAAGTGTGCCCTAGTAAATTGATAAGATTTTATTTTCCAAATGTTTAACTATGGCATAATTAACAGGAGAGACTTCATTTTCTGCTGTCTGTGGTTGATGACCTCTGTACTGGCTTCCTGGGAAATCACTCATTCTGTATTTCTGCTAAAAAAAAGTTTATGCCTAAATATCATGGTTACTTCTACTGACCAGAACGACAGCATCTGTGCAAGGGTGCTGCAATAAATTTAGAGATAAAGTGTCTTTAGAGATTCTTCTTTCTTATCTTTTAAATTAATTCTGCCCAGGGGTATGCATACACATTCATTACCGAGGATCAGGCACGGTATGCTGGCGATATCATTAAAGCTTTGGAATTGTCTGGGAATCCAATTCCTTCTGATTTGGAGAAGCTCTGGGCTGACTTCAAAGACCAACAGAAAGCTGTGAGTAATTCTGGGTTCTGTTGTGGGCTTTGGTCTGGGTTTCACATGCGTGCACACAGGTCCAGCCATACAGTGCACACTGGCTCCACGGGGACACGTGTGTGCACTTAGCTCAGCCTGTGAGTTTTCAGGGTTGGGATCTTGATTGTCATTTACAGGACTGTTGTAGAGAACTTCAGTGTTGCCATCTGGTGTGGGATAGAGAGATGCCTACTGTGTATGGGGCACTTTGGCTTTTATAAAAGAGCAAAATTCGTTTGTAGAACTTGTTTCTAGAGCTTTTGCCATCAGAGGATCTTGCTCATGCTGAGAAGAGTGACTTCAGAGCTTTTCTGCTAAAAAAGAGGGGGATTTTACTGCATTTGAATTTCATTTAAAATATATACATACAGAAAATACCCATAGTGTATTGTTTGTCTGCTGACAACGTAGCTTTTTTTATTACACTTGTAAAAACACAGTTTTTACATTTGAAGAGCTTTCTAAATATGCTCATGTTTGCTCTTTAAAATAAATGGCTTCAGAAGGATTTGTATGATTTTAGAGTTATTTTGTGCCTGTCAGAGTTGGATTTTAAACTTCTAAATATGAAAAAATGTGGTTTTGTTTTCAGGAGGGAAAGCTGATTAAAAAAAGCAGTGGATTCTCTGGCAAAGGTTTTAAATTTGATGAAACTGAACAGGCTTTGGCTAATGAAAGAAAGAAGCTACAAAAAGCAGCTCTTGGCTTGCAAGATTCAGACGATGAAGACACAGCTGTTGATGTAAGCACATGAAAATTAAGATTTAACTTGTTGAAGGCTTTCCAATATGTTTGGTTTTTCATTAGTATTATACCTAACACATTGCAGAATTAGTGTGGATTTAAAGATTACAGCTGTGAAGATCAAGATCTATGAAGATCTTGAAAGTCTCTTTCTGACTTTCTGATATTTTGTACTTAATGCTTTAAAAGCGTGTAAACTAAAGGCACTGTGGTGTTTTCTTTCTTTAGTATGATAAAGTTATCTAATGGTAAATGCAGTGATCTAAAATGGTTATTTTTCTTTAGATTGATGAACAAATTGAAAGCATGTTCAATTCCAAGAAGAGAGTAAAGGACATGGCAGCACCAGGAACATCAAACGCTCCTACGCCATCCGCTGGGAACGCAGAAAAATTGGAAATTGCTAAAAGATTGGCTTTGAGAATCAATGCCCAGAAGAATCTTGGAGCAGAGGCACAAGTATTGGTGCCCTTCCACTTTAAGGTCAGTTGTAGGATTTGTAATTGAGCTAAGATGATCATAAAATTTTAGTACAGAAGTGGAAATGCTTTGACCTGGCATAGAGTTAATTCGTTACTGCTAAAATGACATAATTAGGTTTTGTCAGCTTAGCAGAGTTGCAGAACATCCTCCTCTGCTCAAGTGTGTGATGCACAATCCATTTAGAGTTAGGTTAATATGGTCTGGAAGGTCCACAGGAATTTTGAGCTGAAGATAAAAAAGACCAGCAAGATCTTTTCTGTGCTAGTGTGAGGGGAGTTACTGGGAGCAAAGCAAAGTAAGAAGAGAAGGAGAAGTTTGCAGCATGTGTTATGTGGACAATTATATTACCTAGAAAACTGCAAAGAAACCCTTGTTGATTTATATAGGACTTCTTCTGGCTGCTTTGTTCTCAGCATGGGCCTATTGTTTTACAGGATGTGATGCAGCAGGCTACAAATGCTATCCTGAGAGGAGGCACAATTCAAGCTCCTACTGTGTCTGCCAAGACCATTGCAGAGCAGCTGGCTGAGAAAATCAATGCTAAGCTCAATTATGTGCCCATAGAGAAGCAGGAGGAAGAGAAACAGGATGGAGGGCAGAATGAATCCTTCAAGAGATACGAAGAAGAACTGGAGATCAATGACTTCCCACAGGCAAGTAACTGCTTTGCTGTAATCAGGTGTTAATGACCATTATTTAATAAAGGTGTCTTCTTAGCTTAGACTGTGATTATACCAATAAAAGATTCCTTTCTTACCATACCTAATGGAAATTATTGTATTATCTGTGATTACTTCTCAGCTTAAAGATGCACCAGACTTTGGATGTGTTCCAGAGAATACTAAAAAACAAACATGCCTTATCAGACACAGTCTGGCATTTTATTTCAGAGGCCATGCTCCTGTGACTGATACTGCTCTTTGCCTTTTTCATTACCTGGGCATTTTTGCCATTCAGAATATTGCTGCTTTAATCCACCTTGTCTGGTTTATTTTGAGGAGTTATTTTCCACAGGATAAAGCACAGATTCCTCATATTTGTCTTTGAGGTTCTGCCCAGGTTTGCCTCAATAAGTAACTTACAATGATCTGGATTACTGGATACTTTGCAGTAATTTCATTGTCTAAATTAATGGGATGCATTGATCATAATGAAGTATTTTTAAGGATATTGTAGAGATTTGGGACAATTTTTACTGGCTTCTGAAAAACAACTGGCAGCGTTTATTCCTTAGGAGATGTGTGGAGATTTTGCAGTTCAGTTATTGTCTTTAACCAGTCAAGCATGTAGAAATAAGTAGCATTTATTTTGTTAAAGAGAAGTACTTGCAGACACTAATGGTATGTGTTTGCCCTTGATGTCTATTCTTGCACAGAAAGTGATGAATAAAATATCCAAGTGCTGCTTTGGATGATGAGAAAAACTTTACAGATCTTAAACTTTAAATGTAGCAAAATGGAAGGTTCTTGCTTCAGTAGGACTAGGTATCTATTCTCTTTACTCTTTCTGCCATAACTTTATCTTGCTGACACAAGAGGCAATTTTTTTAAAAAATATATTTGTGTAAAAACAACTGGCTGAAATGTCAGTCTGTGTTTTAAAGCCAAATGCCATCAGTGATTTCCACAGTGCAGGGTTCTCATTGCTTGTCTGAAATGTCAGCTCACCTTGGGATTGCCATTTTGTGGGATGTTTTTCTCCTTGTTGACCCACCCCTGTCCTTCACCTTGCAGACTGCCAGGTGGAAGGTTACCTCCAAAGAAGCACTGCAGAGAATCAGTGAATATTCTGAAGCTGCTATTACAATCAGAGGAACTTACTTCCCTCCAGGCAAAGAACCCAAGGAAGGAGAACGAAAGATTTATTTGGCTATAGAAAGTAAGTTTTCTTTTTATAAATGTTTCAGTTAAAGATATGAGCCTAGTTTTGTAGTTAAACACAGAATTTCTGTTGTCTTGTCTGGTGCTCAGTTACGTACCCACTGGACTCACTTTGCAAATTGATATTAAGAAATCTTAACACAGAGGCAGAAGACTGAGCTGCCTCAGAACAGCAAATGTGGGGAATCAGTTTGGAGAAGAGGGGAAGAAAAGGGGGGAGGGATCAGAATAAGCACAAAGATGAATGTGCCAGTGTGAAATAAAGAAGAAAATTAAATGGGGTGGGTTTGAGATGTTAAAGGTACAAGAAGCTACATCAACTACTCCAACAAAAACTTGGCAAACATAATGGTGGAGTAGAGTTTTTCTCAAATTTTAATTGTAGGTATTCCTGAAGAGTTAATTTATGACTGTTTTAAGTACCTTCCTTATACCACAGTCTAGCCGTGGGTATTTATGCAATACTAGAGTGGTCTTCAGCAAACAGTTGAGGATATTCAGCAAGTTTTACAGTGGTTCTGAAAATAGTCAGCAGTGTTTTTTTTCTCTGGGCTTCCCACACAGAAAGTGTTGAAGTTGGGAATGTTGTTTTTTTGTCTTCAGGTGCCAATGAACTGGCTGTACAGAAAGCAAAGGCAGAAATCACACGACTCATAAAAGAGGAGCTCATCAGATTGGTGAGTAAAATACCCAGAATGAAAAGGAAAGTGTCTTGATTTATGCTTTGTGAGATGGATTTCTTCAAACGTTGGCACTCTGGCATACTTTTTTATTAGTGGCAGTGACTGTCAGGACCTACAGACCTCAAACCAGCTGTTTGATGGAACAGCCTTGAAAATAGATTGCTGTGTTCAGTCAGCCAGAGACAGGGCTGTGATCCAGCCAGCAGATGGAGATAACACATTAACAGAGCTTTTTGAGTGAAGACCCCTTACAGAGTTAGGTCCCAATAAATTGCCTAATTTCAGCACCATCAGGCAGGGGAGAGAATTACTCTCTTCATTTTAATTCTTTGTATGTGTTGAGAGCTTTGGCTTTACAGCATACCCAGCTAATAATCAGCTGTGTTCAACATGCTCTGTTTTCAAATAAGAAACTGTCTGAAGGAATCTCTGAGTTCTGTGTTTAAAGAAACCTCAGTGATAGATTTAGAGTAACCTTCAGTGATCCTGCATAGACTGGACAGTGTCTTTGGCTTTTCCTCTTCAGCAGTCTGTTCCCATGGGCCTGCTGAGCCAGCACTGAGAGTTTGGATTCTTTTTCAGAATTATCTCCCCATAAAAACACTTTGCAAAGCAACTGCCTGTTCACCTGTAACGTGGATTTATTGTTCAGGGGGGTTTACTGCAATTCATTTATCCATTTTCATTATTCCATTTTAACTGCATTTTTCTTTCTTGCAGCAAAATTCTTACCAACCAACCAACAAAGGAAGATACAAAGTTCTATGAGCATTTGGAGTTCTCTGTCTGCCGGTGGCTGGTGCGTGACAGTTTGTGGCTTCTGTTGTTTTTGCTGTTTACACTGCTTATTGTAAATTAAGAATTTTTTTATTTTGTCTTGCGGACATTTTTTAACAGAAAAATTGATACTTGGCTGAAACATCTTCATTCTCTCCACTCAAGTTAGCAAGTCTTCAAGCAGAGGGGTTTTGGCGGAGCATGATTTAATTTCAAAAGTGCATTTTTATAAACTTTCCATCGTCAAGAATAGAAAATAAAAGAGATTTTAATTTTTTTTCTGACAGACCATACTGTTCAGGAAATGAAACAAGGTTGGGATTTGCTTTGGAAATTGTTAGAATGTACCTGCTTCCTACTTGTGGGGATGGTTCACGCCGTATCAGTTTCTACTGGAAAAATGATAAACCACCAAAATAAAGGCAGGATTTTCTCCTGATCCATAGCATCTCTCTGGCTGGTTCCACACACGTTCCTTCCCTGTACAAATGCCCCCCTAAAGTCAGAGAGTCTTGATCAGAGTAGAGAATTTTACCCAGAAACACTTGAGGTCTAGTTTTAAGATCTTCTTATCTGTTTCACCTCCCATTTTGTCTTTATCATCCAGGTAACAGAATGACTGTTTGGGGTTTTTGTAAAGTGAAATGTTTTGTAGTATGAAAATAGTTTTTTTTTCTGGGTTTTTTTCCTAAACATCAGAATTGTAGGATTCAATTTTTTTTTCTCATTCTCTGACATAAGGATGAAAGCTTGTTGAGTTAAAAAAAAATATCTGAAAGAAAAGAGAAACCTCTTTTGTAATAAAATATGACTTCGTCACTTTTTTATAGTGTTCTTATATATACATTTAATGTGATTATTTCCCCCCAGGGTTGTCATCTTTATTACTGTTAGGACATGGCTTTAACTAAAACTGATTCCTATTTTGAGTGAGTTCCACATCTATTGACTATCATTGCAATCAGTAAGCTACTGGGACAGGCACGACCTTTCTTTTTGAGGTCTCATCCCCAAAACCATTCGTATTCATGATGGGCACTTCCTACTCTTAAGCATTTATCTTCCCTGTCTGCTTTCCTGGAGCCTCGAGTTGTAGCCGTTTGAATCGTCTCATTCTAGCAGCTGCAAGACTTTCCAGATGCTGACTTTCCAAAGGACTTTTGTAGAAAGCTTTTCTTACCTGACACACTGAGGAGAAAGGTGTCATTTTAAACCAGCTCTGTATATACTCCTTGAACCCTGGTGAAGACAGATGGTGCCACCCGCATCACGGCTGTATAAATTCACCACCTCTGTTGCCCAGCTTCAGGTAATTTTAAAATGACTGTTTCTGTTTGCATACAACATGTCTCATCTTGGTGTAGCAGATTTGCCATGCAGCAAAGGAAAGTAGTGATTATAATAGACATTTAGAATAAGAACAGCCAATACTTGCTGATGTTACTACACGGGGTAAAACAAAGAGAAGAAACACACACAATTACACTTCTCAAAATCTGAGACAAAATCCCCATGTTTCCTTTAAATCCATTCAGTTTCCTTCTGTTAAGAATTGGGTTTTGGTATGTTTCATAACACCACCTTTGTTGCTAACTTTTGGACAGTGTCCCCCCCAGAAGAATGACAGATTTTGGTGTATTTAATGAAGAGCACTTTCAAGTTTGGACAGCCTGCCACTTCTTTAAAAATCTTGTTCCCAAATGTTCATCCTATATATTGGTATCTCCTAAAACAAGCATGATGGAGACATTTTTGTCATTTCCAGCTTTGCACTGTTGGATTTCAGAGATACTACAATGTATAACCTTTAACTTCCTGGGGTTTTTAAATGCAATGTCAATATTCTTATGTTTTTTAAATTCCGGCAAAAATAAAAGTAATTTCAATGTGTATTTTTCAGAAACTGTCTTTCTGAATAGCTCATCTGTTTTCTGCACTTACACTGCTCCTGTGCTGCTTTCCTGTTGTGAATAGTAACTAGTGCTTGTGATCTTTTTTTCTGCTTCAAATGCCATGAGATGTGGCTCAAACTTGGTTAAGAAAGTCACAGTGGAGGCGTTTGGATGCATGAAAATGGGAATGAAACGCACGTGAGACAGAGGAGAAACCCTCAAATTGACAAACACACAAGGGAAAAATAGTGGAAACAAGACAAGAAGTTTGGAGAAGACAGGAGGAATGAAAAATGTTAAATTTAGTTCTTTCCAAGTGCTTTCATCCATGGCTATAGAGAAGATCTTTTTAAACATCCCAGTTTGGCTGCTTCCCAGGGGATCTGCCCTGGACAGATTCCTCTCACCAGTTGTTGGAATAGCACAGGGTGCTGTATTTCTGTTGTACTTTTAAAAGGAACAAGCTCTGCTTATGTGTATTATCTGCCCAAGGTGCTACAGTGCCAGCTTCCTAGGTTGCCTTATGCTCTTGGTGCTTGAGGAGATGTTGGTATTTTGGGTGGGGATACAAGTGTTTGATATGGGGTCCCAAATGAGTTTTTTGTGCATGTCACAGTAATGCAGTGTTGACATCATGGTGTGGTGGTGGTGAGGGGTACTGCTGCTCCCAGGGTGGAGGACACTGGCACTTTTAGGTGGCAGGAGAGAGCTCCATGGTTAATCAGGACATCCTGTCCACCACTCTTGGTGTGTGAGTCGATGCAGGAGCTCTACACATGACTGGGCAGATGGGCAGAGGCTTTGCTCTGTGCCCTAGCCAGGAAAACAGGACAGGGGGGGACTAAATCCAGTGTTGTGGGTGGGGAAAAAATTTCATAGCCAGATGAAAAATGTGTGCAGTCACAGTTCAGAATTTTACAGTCCTCTGTGACTGTATTGCACATCGTTGCCACCCTCTGTTTCATTAGAGAGGCAGCTTAAGGCCCACCTCACATGCTGTAAAAACGTTCTGTGGCTGTTCTGTCCCAGCTGCTTGAGATTTTACTTGTACAATTAAAGCAGTGCAGTCTGTTTGATGCCTATTTGGCTGCTAATAGAATAAAAGATTGAGGCTCAACGTGCCATCTCTTGGAAAAGAAAAGCTCTTGGAGCTTTTCTCACTCAGTCTTCCAAGTGATGAAAGAGAGATAAAGAAAAAATAGATTTTTAATCAAAAAATTACAGCTTTGCTGTAGTTCTGCTGTTGTAATAGCCCAATATAAAACTAAACCAAAGGCTGGATTTGAGCTCTTCCTAAATAAAACGGGAGGAGGATGCTGGAGTCTCGGGGAGAGCGAGCACACGTTGGGTGTTAGCCCTTCAGCCACGTTTATGTTGGTGAGGAATGGAGGTTGCCTCAGGGAAACCAGAGGCAGGGCTAGAGGCTGGGGTGTGTGTCTGGGGGAATGGAGCCTGGGCACGTGCCACTATTCACAGTTCTTGCTGCGGGTGCATCCTGTCGATCGCGTGTTGGCGACCACCTCTCTTAATAAAACCTCTTCTAAACTTGCCTGAATGCCCCGGGTGAGGTGGTTGTCTGAGGAAGCTGGGGTAAAAGCAGCCCTTGCCCCAGCCTACTCCCAGTCAGCTCCTGGTGAAGGTGGAGTGTGGCCCCTTCCCTTTACCCCAGCGTGGGCGCGGGGCCCCGTGGGCGCCTCCTGGCTCCTCACGTGACGCTCCAGGAATGCACTTTCCTTTGATTATTTTTCTTGACCCAGATCTCTTCCAAATATGGTCTCTGCTTAAACAAGTTTGCCTTCTTAGAGCTGGGGCGTTTGCAGAAGAAATTCTGGCTTCCAGCTAACTGTGGCTGTATAGGGGGGGAATGGAGGCGGAGAGCAACCTAAAAATGTAAAGATAAAAGGCAAACAGCTGGACTCAAATTTGTCCCAAAATGTACATTTTACAAAATGTTTATATAGTGCTAGGCAGGAAGATTTATTTTCATAATTTTAGTTAGAGTGGAAACAATTGTTTTTAAATAAAGGACCATTAGTCTGAGCGATTGCCACCCAAACATTGCTTCTCTGAGACTTCTCATCTGAACCAGATTTAAATATTTTCATTTAGTCAAACTGAGAGATAGAAAATTGTCAAGCTGACCTTCATAAGAGAGGTAAATTAATTAGTATCTCAGTACTAAGTAGTTGTAGTGAGCTAAGAAATTATTAATAACCTACTGTGGAGGGATCATAAGTTCTTTTATACTTTGGCCATTCTGAGCACAAAGTTGATCATCAGAAGGATGTTCCTCCAAACAGTAAATACTGTTGGGCAGCTGTTCTGAAACTATCTGCAGAGCAAGGAAAACATGCTTAACAAAAATCCTTCATCCTAACTAAAACCTTTGCTTCCTCTGCCTGTGCATGTTAGCAGGCTAGTGAATTTGTAGAAATGATGAGCTGAAATAATCCAGTTGGACAGGAGGTGGTGGTGGCTGCAGTTGTGAATTCTCCCAGCTTGCTTGGCATGCTGTGCAGCTGAGGACTGCTGAGAAGCTCCTGCCTTGGCAAAAGGAGGAAACTGTCCTCTTAGGTCCTTCCTAAAAACTGCATCCAGCAGAGAGATCTCCAGAAAGGGAGGAGGAGGAGAATGGGACTTGGCAGTCTGGATGTAGGAAAGAGCAGCATTGCACCTTTTAGCTTACAGATAATTAATGTAATCATTGGCTACTGCTAGTGAGGGTGGTCCTTTAGAGAGAGAAAAGGAGGAAGCAGATGGACAACCTCTTCTGTAGACTGGCTTTGATCACTTTCCTGAGTATTAAAGATATTAAAAGGAGAATGAGGGGATACCAAAGAGGTATCAAACTGTGCCGCTTTTGATAGATGGCACCATTTCCAACAAGAGTTTAAAAAGAGCAGAAAAATGAGGTTCATAAACAAACTGAATCATTTGCTAAATTAAGCTAAATAAATGCTGCTTTCCCCTGCTGCTTTCTTGTATTGCAAGTGATGGTTCCTGCATTCATTAGGAAGCACTGGGGGAAAAAAAATGAACCAGTGTCTTGGCAGGATCTTTCACAGCAATTTTCAGCCTGAAGAGCTCCAAGTCTTGTAGAAATGGAGTATCACAGGGTTGGAGTACAGCAGTCAGCTCCCCAAACAACAGCAGGAGAGGAAAATATTTAGAAAACCAGAATTAGCCATTTATAAAAGCTGCAGGTTCCTTTTTGCCTGGTCCTTCTCGCTTGTAATTTCTAAGACCTCATCTGAATAACCCAGAACATCTTTCAGACTCTCTCATCTGTCAGTCATATAAGGACTTAGGTGCTCATTTGGACCCTGTGATTTGAAGGTGTACATGCTACTGTCACATCAGTGCTCACAGAGGGCAGGAAAGTTTCAATTAATATACACCGTCACTGATGGTGTTACACTCATTAACAAACGTGAATTAAAGAAACAATTTGTTGGTCATAGCTCTCCACAAAGTGGGCTGACCTATTGTTTCATTAAAACTGACCTGTTTCATTAGAACTGTCGGAGGTTGGTGACAATGATAAAAGGTTAGATTGTGAAGAGTGCTTGGCACTTAAATTCCACTTTATATGGGATCTTGCTGGAAACAATTGAAGTTGCTGTTCCCACTCAGAGGTATAAAGCATTGTTTATAGTGAAGCACCACTGTAGTACAGAATTCTTTAGAACATACATGGATGAAACAAGGCAAAATAGTGAATAATCACCAATATTTCATCATAGCTGTTCTGCAAGGTGCTTGTGGCTGATGGTACATGAGCTCAACCTTGTAGGAGTCCTGTTGCAAGCGGCTGGAATCTTTATAGCAAGGGCAGCACTGGAAGACAACTAACCTACTGAATTGTTTTAATACTGTCCTAAAACTTGACTATGCTATAATGGATTGCAGAGTGTGCACTTTTGGGACAGCTAGCCCAAATGAAAGTAATTGAAACGTCAGGAATCATCCATTGGCGTTCATGAACGTGCTTCACAACTTACTTAAAACACACAGGACACGTTCTGCGATTTATTTTATCATACAATTCACCAGAAGGCTTTTGATTTTATAAAATAGACGCAATGAATGTCAGTGATGTTTTTCACGTGGTGGAGGAGGACACGGAATGGTGAACTTCACGCAAGCCTCTGTGACAGACGCCCAGGGCGATGGCAAAGGCTCCCCTGCGCCCGAGGCCACTGCGTGCCGCAGTCCGACCGGGAAGCGGGGCACCGGCCCAGGGCCGCCCTCACCCCGGCCCTCGCCTC
>NW_008611688.1:30836-37174 GCF_000691845.1 Merops nubicus | reverse complement strand
GATTCTATGATTCTATGATTCTAGATGGAGAAATATTCTTACAGTTTAGGTAAACAATTTTAAAAATACCTGATGTCAGTCTTCTTGCTCAGCTAAAGATTAATATGCTCATGTATTGAGTTTAATAGCAATCTTCAAAGTAACAGCATCTTCTCCTATGCTGACTACAGTGCCCTGAGTGCCATAGATATGCAATGTAGAATTCCATAAAAGTATAGAACAGACTGAAATTTAATACAGCTCTGCATAGCATCGTATCTTACTAAAAAGAGGGTATTTATTTAAAACCCTGCCAAGCAAACTAATAGGTTTATTCTTTGCTGTATGCATTCTGCTTCTTTTGCCATTAGGGTTATTCATGAAAATAAAGCCTGAAACTATAATTTCAGTCAATGGAAATTTCTTTATTGAATTGAAAGGATTTGATATATTCCTGAGGAGTATAGCAGAATAATCTTGCAGTTTTATCTGGTCTAGCTACTTGCAAGCAATTTTGCTGTCAGTCCTGTTATATCTGCTTCTGAAAAATCTGAAGTTGTATTTACTGAAGTTTTCTCTAGTAGTCAGTTTGAATTAAAAACCCAGTACTTTTTTAGCCTTTTGAGGTACATAAAAGGCTGGATTCTTGGCTTTAACTACTATGCTTGGTTTTCTTTCTCAGACATTTCTGTCTCCTGTTATCCATTGATATACTGACTAAGCTTTAACTGAAGTAAATGGCATGTCTCTCTATAGCTTCTATGATTCTGGTAAGAGAAAAGAAGCAATAACTGGAGAACAGAAGTGGGATATAATTTCATGCAGTATGATCCTATAGGCTATAAATTTATGTCTCAGTTATCTAATTCAAGTTTCTAAACCACTTAGGAGCACAACTGTCTTTGTTTGAATTTGTCACTGCACTCTTAGCTGAGCAGTGCCCTGCTGCCTCATCTTGCTGTAAAAGGAATAGGCTGCTTTCAGTTCTCCAAAAATGTTATTCAGTTGAATATGAATGAAGCTGATTCCCAGATGCAACACCAGTGAACTATGCTGATTCCCAGATAGAAAATACTCTGTTTATTTTGAAGTTAAAACCAGGTTTGTTTGGCGAAATTGGTTTTTAGTAGGTTTCTCAAGCTTATTTGGCTAAACCAGTGAAAAACAGAACACAGTTCTTCTCTTCACCTTAAATCACAGATTACTCATTTTTAAAATTAAAGATATAAAACAACTTTTGGAAAAGTGCGGAGTGGAATACTTCATAAATGTTTTAATAATAATCCTTTTCCTAAAGTGCAAGAACATATCAGCATGGAGCAGATACATGACAACACTGTAAATCTCACAGTTTAGTACAGAGATTTGATGTTAGTATATTAACCTACTTTTTAGGAAGTCCAAGAATCCAAAACATGACTAAAGCCCTTTGTATTTCCTGTTCTCTGTTGTAAAGAGCTTCAGTGGTATCTAAACACATTTGGTCATATTTCTTTTAATAATCCAAAGTTATCTTGAAAGTATTTGTTCTTCCTTCCAAGCTAAAACCAAAGTCACCAAGTTGGCTGCTGTTAGAGAAACTATATGAGAACACAGGGAGGAAAAAGATCAAGCCTGGAAAAAAAAATCCTTGAGAAAGACTGAGAAGCTTAGTAAATAGCATGTAAACTGGATTAATGAAGACATCACAAATTGATAATCACATGGGTTTTTTGGGGGAGGCGGGGGAAGGAGTGGTGTTGGTGGTATGTGTGTGTTCAGGTGTTTGTTTGTTTTGCCTCTTTTTTCCCCAAAACCAAGCTATCAACAATTGGTTTCACAGTATAGACTCAGATAATCTAGCTGCAAATGCCTACTGATGATGATAATGTGTCAGTGAGTTTTACAGTTGATGTTAATATAAATGCGTATCTGAGTGGCCTGTAAAAACTAAGTGTCCTAAAATATAAATTAAATAAGGCATTAAGAATGGAAAAAAAGATTTGCTGATAAAAACCAGAAATCTGACAACAAAGAACTTGGAAAGAATGTCACAGTGCTGCCCAAACACATAATAAAGTGACACTAGAAAGTCAGTGGTGAGAGACAACTGGTGATGTATATGAGAGGTAAACAATCCTCATTTTACAGGCACAGCGATGATCTCTGGACTAGCCGTCACCACTTAGGAAAGGGATCTTGGAGATCTAAGGTATCTGCAAAAAATTCAGCTCACTGTTTGGTAGCAGGTGAAGCAAAGTGTCAGGAATTGTTACAAAAGGAAATGAAGGAAAGAAAAAAAAGGAAATAGGATGATGTTAGTAGCCAAATCTGCATTCCAAACTGCAAATCCTGTGTGTAGTGGTAGTTGTTCTCCTATATGCTTCCTGTACTAGACTAAGGAAAAATACTGAGGAGGCACAGAAGCTGATCAATGGTATGAAATAGCTTTCAAATGATAAAATCACTGACTAGACCTGCCCCAGCCAGGACTGACGGGGATGTGACAGGTAGAGCAAAGAAAATAAATAAGCTAGGGGGATTCATGGTTCTCCCTTCTTGTAAGATAATTAGAAGCTATTGAAGGAATGATCGAGTCTCACTTTCAGAATAGAGAGAAGATAACTTCTCACACTGTGTGTAGGTCAGCCAGGGGGTGGTTTGCCACACTAAAAAGCAGATAGAAGAAGCTTTCAGAATTCTAAAAAGCAAATAAACAAATACAGGGGAAATGTCAGTCCAGGAATACTCAGGATTGCTCAGGCAATCCTTGGCCATTGTGAACTTGCAAAAAGTAAAGAGGAGAGGGTACCATTGTCTAGTTACACTATTTCTATACCCTCTCCTGGGTAGTGTTGTTGACTTGTGAAAGGACATTGAGGTTCAGGCATAATTGCATAAATATTTTCTGTGGATAATGTTTGTCAGTGTTGGGCTGTTACCCTTTGCAAGCCCAAAGTGAAAAAGATTGTTTGAACCACAAGCATAAACCATGGGTTAAAATAGTTATTGCTCTGCTGTTGTTATATGTGTTATGTTTTTTGATGGTAGAGAAATGTTTTGGTTTTAGCAGTGGAAGGATTGTATCTTGTGCTTGATCTGTGCTGAAATACATCTGTGACTTCTGTGATAATTTCAGATGGGCTGTGCAAAGATAAAACCTGCAAAATAAAGAGTGCTGAACTGAGCCTAGCTACTCTGGTGGTCAGGCTGAGAGATTTCTTGCAAGAAATACTTTGTAAGTTTTAAAGCTGACCTGGAAACCAAAAACATAGCTACTTTTTCACTTCCTTTTTGTTAGAACACAATGCTGGGACTGTCCTTTTAATTCTCAGTTCTGTACCCATAGCACACACTGAGTAATTTCATAACCATTTCTGCCTTTGTCTACAATAATGATATATTTTCATTGCTCTTTTATTACTTTGATCTCTGCTTCAATATTTTGAAAATAACACACTGGCTTCACAAATGATAATTTTAAATCATTGCTGTCTTAGCTACCTTAGACAATGAGTGTAAAGAGGTGTGGATGCCTCTTAAAGGATGATAGAGTAGAACAGGGATAGCATATACTCCAGTCTCCAAATTCATCAGTGATAAGTTTCAGTAAAAATATAAGGGAGATCTGTCTAGGAAAGACCTTGACAGTATCCATGTCTGTTTAGTTTTCCCTCCTTCCCTGGCATTGACTAAAATACCTAAGGAGAAATGACATCTTCATCAGCTCTGTATTAATGTGATTTTGGAACAACCTCTGGTGGGAAGAAACCACCCCTTACTATTAACTCTGTGCACAGGATGAATACTACTGAAAGTATACAGCCCTAACCATTTTAGCTGGCATATTGTATACTATTCGCAGTTGAAAATCCAGAATGAATCAGAGTGCTTCTTTCATTATAGTGTGCTTTTCAATATTACAGTGATTATTTGTTCATAGTTTAAGACAATCCTAATGCTAATGTTCATCAAACACTCTCCCTAATCCACTCTTTACCTTGGAGCAGCAAACTGATCCAAGTAAAGCTTGACACTGCAAAGCACAAGGATACATATTTGTCATTTGATGAACTGCTACTACACGGTGACAGTATCAAATCTATACTTGAACATTTAGCTTTTTGTAAGTCACTGAACTATCTTCAGCTAGCAATTTTTGTAGTTTCCTTGGGCTACAGAATGGAATCTGTCCCATAAGCAATTCACAATTCATCCTGGATGTTCTGCAGCCTGTTGAAGGCAGTTGAATGTCTGTGATCCTGAATGTAGTTTTTCAAATCACTTACAAACTGGGAAGTGAATGTAATCAATTCTTGACTGTGCTTATTCATAGGAAGCCCTGCAGAATCCCCATGCCTTTCAATTAATCAGTAACAACTTTTACATTAGGAGATGGATATGAGCACTTGCTAAAAAAGTGGCAGAGTAACAAAGTGTAGCAGGAAAAGACTTTCTCTAAGTGCTTACTGTTGGAATAGGTTACTGAAAAAACACGGGGAGGGAACTTCATTCATTCCTAACTTTCAAACTAAGTATCTCAGTGGGGTTTGAGATGAACTCAAAGAGATCAGATTTTCAAATTTTTCAATTTTGTAAAGACAGGAAGTTTTGGAGCTAGTTTGTGTTTATTAGATACATTAAAGTTAACATAGTCTGTGTTCAGTTATAAAAAATAATGCAAAGGAACAACGGTGGATCATATGGATTTTTATATACAACCTAAAAAGATGTTTGTCTAAGGAGTTATTTTGCTTCTGTTCTTGCATTTCTAAAGATGTTCAACTGATTTGGATACTAGAATGGGAAAGATGGAAATTATAGATCCTTTTAAATGAATGCAAATCTAGTCATGGTATTATTTGTTTGAGCAATAGGTAAAAAGCTATTTCTACAGTGTAGACATGATTTACGGTTAAAATCAGGCAGGGCAAAAATGACAAGCTCACAGATGCTTGTTACAGGCTTGCTGGTCCAGACACTCACCAAACCATACTCTCCAGGTAGGATTAATTTAGTGTAAAAATTCTTGGTATGATTTAGGGAGATCCTAAAATAGGTCTGCCACTTTGATAAGCATCTTAAGTGATTTTCCCTTAAGGGAAAAAATACTACATATGTCTTATGAAAAGGCTTGAAGAATGTTTGCATTTTCCAGTGTTCAGTGATGTAAAGCTCTTGAACTTTTTAATGGGCCAGAAAAACACTTTCTAGATAGTCTGCCCAGGAGTCCAAGAAAGGTGGACCTTTTGCAAGAAGATTCTCTTAGGGGCACAGGAGCAGGCTGTCCCCAAGTGTTGTAAGACAAGCTGGCAGGGAAAATGACCTGTATGGCTGAACAGGGAGCTTTTGCTAGAATTTAGAAGGAAGAGGAGAGTCTACAACCTCTGGAAGAAGGGACAGGCTACTCAGGAAGTGTATAGGGATTTATTTAGCTCATGTAGAAAAAACAGTAGGGGAGCAAAAGCTCAGCTGGAACTCAGCCTGGCCACTGCTGCAAGAGGTAAGTGTTTTTACAAGTATATTAACAACAAAAAAAGGACGAGGGAGAATCTCCTTTATTGAATGTGAGGGGGAACATTGTTACCAAGGATGAGGAAAAGGCTGAGGTACTGAATGCATTTTTGCTTCAGTCTTCAGGAGTCGGTCCAGTTGCTCTCATGGTATTCAGTCCCCTGAGCTGGAAGAAAGGGGTGGAGAACAGAATGACCCTCTCATAATCCAGGAAATAGCAGTGAAGGACCTGCTAAGCCATTGGACAGCCACAAGTCTATGGGGCCGGATGAGATCCACCCGAGAGTGCTGAGGGAGCTGGCGGAGGAGCTTGCCAAGCCTCTCTCCATCATTTACCAGCAGCCCTGGTTAACAGGGCAGGTCCTGGTCCACTGGAGACTGGCCGATGTGATGCCCATCTACAAGAAGGGCAGGAGGGACGATCGAGGGAACTACAGGCCTGCCAGCCTGAGCTCAGTGCCGGAGAAGGTTATGGAACAGATCATCAGGTCAACAGGGAGATCATGCGGCAAGTGTGGGACAACAGGGAGGTCTGTGGGATAAGATGTATTATTGTTTGCTGTGATTTTTTTTTTACTGTAATCTGAGAATTTAGATATTAACCTTCAGTATTTGCAGATTTTATTTTCTGAACAGAGACAACTGTTTAGGTCGCTTTTCTAGTATATCTTTTCAAAAAGTTGTGGGAATATATCCAGGGGAGCTGAATAGTTTCTCCTGCCCACTCAGAGTCCCATTTTCCTGATATACATAATTTTTCTTGCCCTTTGCTTTCCAGGTTTTACCTCCTTTATTTTTGTCTGGGGCTGCAAATGCAGTTTCTCACTTCATTTTGCTCTTCATTTCTGTTGTCTATGTGTTATAAC
>NW_008611688.1:0-30825 GCF_000691845.1 Merops nubicus | reverse complement strand
GAAGCTGTTCGCTCTTTCCTTTTAACCCAATAGCCAAAGAGGCATCAAATGAAATTAGGAAGTAGCTGTGGAAGAACAAAAGGAAGAGCTTTTTCAAAGAACTATTTCATTAATCTCTTTTTTTCCTCTATTGGATAAAGAAAGCTCAGTTTTTTTAAGAGACCAACCCTGCAAAACATAATTTATCAGATGCTATTAAGTACAAAGACACCTGCTGTGATTCCCTCAGTTGCAGAGTACTGGAACATGGGTATGCCAAGTCAGTGTCATGTGTCTTATGATGATTCTTGGCCTCTGATATCAGACACTGTGGGAGATAGGATACTGAGACAGGCATTCCTAGGCTCTTATGCTACAGAAATGTCTTGGTTTTGTTCTTACAGGAAAGGACAC
The DNA here is from genome assembly GCF_000691845.1 of Merops nubicus. NCBI lineage: Eukaryota > Metazoa > Chordata > Aves > Coraciiformes > Meropidae > Merops > Merops nubicus. The sequence continues at coordinate 30,432 of NW_008611688.1, read as the reverse complement.
TGCTGCTGTCTCCAGAGAAAAAAGAGAAAACAAGTAAGACTTGGATGCATTGAGGAATTGATGCAATGTTAAGCATTCCAAGTATTTTGGCATTTAAGATTTTTTTTTAAATTGCAACACGCTGGAAAAAATGAGACAGTGCTTACTTCTTCAGATGCCTATGGCCCTGAAAGTGTAACTGAATCAGAGAATGATATTAAAGGAGTTACAGTACTTGACCTTTTCAAGATTGGCATACAGACCTCTGGTCTGAGAGGTCAGAAAAAAAAAAAACAAACCAACTACCTATGAATTAATATTAAACTGGAAAAACATGAATGCTGTCATGACCATTCCTGATTATGTTATTTCTCCTACCATTGGTGGAGTCCAGCAAGGGATACAGAGTCCAGATGTTCTGCAGCTCTTAGTCTCCCAAAATTAGCTCCTGTGGCAGAAGCCTATGCCCCAAAATTGACTAATGCTGTTCATACATATGTGACTCTTGGCCTGGGTGTGTGCCTGACCATGTGAAGATCTGGGTAATTTCATTGCAGTGAAATATATAACTAGTAGAAATGGCAACAAAATTAAAAAAAAAAATACTGAAATATGAGGTAACTTTTTTAGGTTTCTGACTTAGGTTTCTGTGTTTAAATGCTTTTGACATTTTAGCAAGTAAACTGTAAACCAATAAGAAGTAATATATATCAGTCTCTGTTTGCAGTTACCTCTGGTCCTGGCAATTATTGCAGTTCTGTGAATCTGTGAAAAGAATAGTTCAACATATTGTATGTGAACTTGAGATAGCAATGGCTTTGATTTGTTATAAATCATTAGGATTTATCTGAATAGCGTTTTGGCTCTTTGAGAAACAGTTAAATTGTGAACTTGGCAGGTAAGGTAGGTATGCAAACCTTCTACAAGGTTTCTGTATAACCATAACCAAAAATCACAATATTATTTCCATCTAAGAAGTTTGTAGGAGTGAAGAGGAAGAAGGAGGCTCTTTGGCTGATGTCTCTAGCCCAGGTGAGTCTGTGCAGGAAAGGAACAACCACTACTGATATGTGTGAGATGTTGTAATTCCATATGACAACAAAATGTAATTTCAAAAATTCTAAACTTGAAAACATAAAGCTCATTGATAAAGAAATTTATCACAACAAGACAGCTGATCTCAGATGAACCATACTTCATTTAATATAAAGGTATAAATAATTCTCTAGGGCAGATGACATCTGTTTATTATACTGTGATATTGACATCACAGTTCTTAGATTTTTTGTTTGTGACAAACACTTTGTGTTTTGTTTCCTGTTTCTGATCTGTGCTGTAGCCAATGACTGTTTCTTTCCAGATTCATTACATTCACAGATGTTCTTTTCCTTATTTAGCCATGTGTGAAAATACTGGTCTATGGCTGTTTTTTTCCCAAAACAATTACTGACAGTATTCTTACCTTAATGATTAAATATTGTCCTATTTTGTGTTTCTGCAACTTCTGCTTCCTACGAGAACTCAGTTTTGATGTTGATGGGATGGAGCTTAAGAGCTTCTAGTATTCATTGTGAGTATATGGGGCTGAACAGGCAGTCTTCACAACTTTTAAATCCTTGTGTGACACTCCTATTAACAATGAAAAATCTTTTCTCTTAAAGGAAACCATTTTTCACACACATTGGTATTGGGAGTTCTTGTGATCAGTTTATAGTGCAGGTGTAAATGTTTGGTTTAGGTGCTTTAATGATGCTTTGCAAATCTGCTTTTTTTTCCTTTATGTAAATTTAGTCTATACAAATCTGTTGGTTTAGATGTGGTATAATAAGTGTCTCTAAGCCAAAGCAATCATCTTGATTTTGGCACAAAACACCAGTTATATATTCAATTTATTCCCTGCTACAGTTATAAATGGTAGACAGCAGGCCTTTTAAGAAATTCCCCTGTGGTGCAGCTAGCAGGAGATTGTTCGATTGTATAATAATCAGATCTGACCAGATGGTGATGAGGCTGTGTACTACATGCTTTTAAAGCTCTCCTGCTAGGTTTTCTCATTTAAAAGTGGAGAAATCCTTCTTTGAGGCCTACAGGATTCCAAAGACACCTTGCTATGAGGCATACAGAAGTGCCTATTCTGTCATATGCAACAGCACTTCAAATTTCCAGGCAATGTAGAGAAGGGTCATGACTTATTTAGAAAGTCTGTGTGTTGCTCATGCAGAGTATCAGCCTGATAGTTTTAGAGAGGAGAAGGCAATTAGTTAGGGAACACATAAAGATTAGATGTGGGAAGTAAATGGTACATACTTTATTAGTTCTTCATCTTTGTCCAGCTCCAATAAATCTCAACTTGGGAGCAAAATATCATAGCCAAATGAAGGAAGGACACTTAAGGTGAGGTTCAGCTCACAAATGGAAAGCCTACACTAAAGTGTTTCATGAAGGTATCTATAGGTGAGCCTTTTGTCTCTGCTCCTCCTGTAGTCACTGGAGTTGACTCAGTATGGAGTTGACTGAGTTCAATGTGGTCAATGGAGATGAGAGTGCTCTTAATCTCATAAGTTATGTGGGCAGGCTCCTCCACTGTCTGTGTTGACAATCTCCATGAGTGGTGGCGAGAGCTTAAATACCTTGCACATATCGCAAATAGCTTCTTCTGGACACCTAAGTGGGGGTTGTTAATCACTGAACTGCCTTTCACCCCTGATTCCTGCTCAGTCCTTGCAGGGACAGTTCTGATAGTTTGGGGAACTGTGCAGATCTTATACAAAGGCTTCTGGTAAGCCAGGACTGGCTTTAAACCAAGGATCAAAAGTTGGTCATCTCAGCTCCTTGAGATGGCTTGTTCTGTCTACTGTACTCAGATTCTTTAAGGTCAGACTCCATAGGATTTTATTTTTTTTTTTTTTAGTATCTGAAGTTAATCAGCCAGTTGAAATGATGTTTACAGAAAGCTTCAGTATATCCTCTACTGAATATGAGTTACATTGAGTAATACAATCCTTGTGAGACTTTATCAACGTATCTACAGAATTGAGGGCTTTTAAAATCAGGATAATATCTACTTGCCTTAAGTTAGTACTGTTTTACTGTGGCAACTGATTGCATGGACTTCCATAGTGGTTGTGGTGACTTCATCAGTTCCTCACTCTCCTCAAATGGCAGAATCACACACTGACCATGCAGAGCAAGTTCTCTGCTCTACTCCCTTGTCTCGCCAGCATGTCAGCCTGTCCCAGGGTGGGCCAATCGTGTTCTTTTGTGCTGTCACTTCGGACCCCACACCTGTCCAGACTCCCTTTCCACAGCTCGCTGCACAACTCTAATTTATCACCTCCCTAGGTTTACCTTTACCTAGAACACAAAGGTTACCTTAGACATTTTTAAACTATTTGGCTACTTTAAGTATTTTTGCTGAGGCAGTCCAATCTGTACAGAAGAAACAAAGTTAATAAAGAACAAGTAAGAAGTTAGCTTGAGTGGAAAAGTGTTATACTTCTACAGGGAGCTAGGTAGAACGATTCCTTGTAATGAAATAACTAGCAAATCTATATGTATGACAGCTATTTTGTTGTATAAATAAGAGTAAAACTAAGTGTGAGTTTTGGGTGGTATTGTGCTACATACATCATATATGTAATGTACTTAATCACACAGATTTCATAGCACAGATTATTTTCTGGTTTGTTTTTCTTCACTGTCTAATACTTAATGTCTGAATTAAGAAGTGGAGTGTGAAGTCTGGAACTGGTAGCTTGACTTTGAGTATTGAGTCTCCTTTAAGTTGATGGATGTATGGGCACTATCATCTCTGGAAAACAAGCCTTTCCAGAAAGATAAAGTACTGTGGTCACATAGAGCATGAAATTTCGCCCACAGTCTATGTATCTCACCCTGTTATTTATTTTTTTTTTTTTATAACTATGGTATATTCATGTCTAGTCTTACTATTTCAGATTATTTTGTAACCTAGCATTGGGTAGGATGCTATCTTTTAAGCTTGTATCTTATATGGGCAGCAACTAATATCCCAAAGGAGATTTTTCTTCTTTGTTTAGCAACTCAGTTTTGACACGAGATTTTTCAACTTATTTTTAAAGGGAAGAAGCTCGTACCCTGTGCTTTCAAGGAATACTATACCTAGTGATTTGAAATATACTGTGTTTAATGCAAAAGGTCTTTTTCTCTTCGTCTAGAGATGGCAGGGTGAAGCCTGAAGTCCCATGAACCTACTTTGTGCTAGTTGTGTCTCTTGGTGGTGCCATCACTGTGATGTGCTGTCTCCAGACACCCTGTCTGCTGTCACTGCATCTCTTCCATGGGATGTTCCTTCTTTCCTTTCTTAGATTTTATGAAGTACTGTTGACTTATCTGTATGTCACACATTTTGCTGCCTCCATGCATTCCTTCAGTGTGTTTGAGGTAAATATTTCATCTTAAGATGAGAACAAATCCCCTCTAATTCTTGGAGCTCCTTTAAAAAAAAATTATTCTACTGTTCCCTGGACCAAAGATTAATGATTAGATAAAGGAATAATCTAATTTTGAATGTTCTTGTTGCCTAAGTTGCTTTCATATGAAAGCTCTAGTACCTGTTGCTCAGGGTCTACTCAGCACAATACGTAGAAAGAAATACTATTAGCAGAGGCCAGCATTAGTGTTGTTTTTGTGTGTGTGTGTTTTTTTTTTTTAAATTTGCTTTCTGCAGTAGTGGGATCTGAGGAAACAACAAGGGAGGTGTACAAAAAAAGCTAAAAAGAACCTGAAGGTGCAAAGCTTCATCTAAGCTTGTGTCTTTCCTGTAGAATAAGTCTATTTTCTATAGTAACCCCTGGTAATAGCCTGTATTTTTAAAGATGGCAAAAGACTTTCTTCAGTCATGTGAGAAACTTCCTCCACTGAGGTTCTAACAAGGCCCCTGGCCATTTTGTTTTGTGTTCCTCTTGAGAGTATTGGCAGGGGAGAGAAGCAGTGTCTGCTGGAGAGCACAGATGAGTTTCTGGCTTTGGCAAGTGAATCATTCATTTCCCCGTCATTATGTTTTGTCTGACATCTGCCACCCTGCTTCAGAGAAAAAGGCGGCGGCCTGGCTGCGCAGCATGTGCTGCCAAAGCTCCTGGCACCCCTCTGGTGCTGGGCACCAGGTGGCTGGTGGGGCTGGGCTGCCCTTGGGTGCATGAGCCTGTGCCTTGGCCTGCACATGGGCGTGAGGTCCCGCTGTGGGCAGGGAAGTTGGCGAGGCACGAGGTTGGCTCCCGGGCGAAGGATGTGACCGTCTCATGAGCTCCTCAGGGCAGTCTGCAGCTGCAGCAGGCAACAAGCAGGTCAGAGGACAGGGCAGGGCTTTGGTGCGGCTCTGCCTGTACTAGGGAACAAGAAGTAGCCGTGCTATTTACTCCTTTTTTTTTTTTTTTTTTTCCAGAGAAGTGACTGGCTGTTGCAAGTGGAAGGAGAGGAAAGCTGCTAGTGCTGTGCTTGTGCCCTCCTTGCAGGGACATGTGCAGGAGAGGCAGATCTTGCACTTTGCAGTCTATAGTGTGCAGCCTGTGCAGCAAGAGGCTTAGGCAGTGTTCTGTGACCTGTTGAAGGTTTATCCCCCACACACTTTGTTTCCCCTTGGGGGTTAGATACATGACAAAAGGAAATGCACAATGTATATTTTGATGTCTCCCTGTCTTTTTGTGACTCTGGAAGTCCTGACATAATTTTTTGTGAGATTAGAGACTTGTTTCTTGTGTCTGGAATTTAGTTTATTTGTCATAGCTGTGGCAGTCAGGCTCTGGCCTCTAAGAGCAGAACCTTCAATATTCCCACAATTTATTCATTACAGATGTTTTATTTAAATAAAAATTCGCTCCTCTTCAGAGTTGTCATTCCCATGTATGACTTATATTCAGAGCTGACACTACCAATGGACACAATCCCTTAATGCAAAAATCCTACACCGACAGTCTTTTTTTCATCCATTTTTCAGTACTGAATATCTAGAAACAAGGTCTATGACCCTCCAGTTGCTTTTATTGTGGTGGTGTTGCAGTGGATTTTTTTCTTTAGTGTCACAGTATTGTTCCAAATGCTTAATATCTGTGTCTTTTTTTCTCCCATAATCTCAGTTATGTATTTCATGTCTTCCAAAAATTGCACTAGCTGATACATCCTCTCACCCTCAGCAAGTTTGTGGGTGACACCAAGCTGTGTGGTGTGGTCAACATGCTGGATGAGAGGAATGCCATCCAGAGGGTCCTTGACAGGCTTGAGAGGTGGGCCTTATGGCAAACCTCATGAAGATTCAACAAGGCCAAGTGTAAGGTCCTGCACATGGGTCAGGTCAATCCCAAACACAAATAGAGGGTGGGTGGAGTATTAGATTTAGAGCAGTCCTGAGGAGAAAGACTTGGAGGTGCTGGTTGATGAAAAGCTCAACATGAGCCAACAGTGTGCAAGTGCAGCACAGAAAGCCTACTGTATCCTGGGCCACATAAAAAATAATAGGGCCAGCAGGTCGAGGGAGGTGATTCTTCACCTCTACTCTGTTCTTGTGAGACCCTACCTGGAGTACTGAATCCAGCTCTGGGTCCAGAGGAGGGCCACAAAGTTGATCAGAGGGCTGAAGCACCTTTCCTACAAGGACAGACTGTGAGAGTTTGGGATTGTTCAGCCCAGAGAAGAGAAGGTTCTGGGGAGATGACACTGCAACCTTCCAGTATCTGAAGGGGGCCTACAAGAAAGCTGGGAAGGGGCTTTTTACAAGGGCTTGTTGTGATAGTATGAGGGGTAATGGCTTCAAAGTGGAAAAGGGTAGATTTAGATTAGATGTAAGGAGGAAGTTCTTCACTATGAGGATACTGAGTCACTGGAACAGGTTGCCCCGGGAAGCTGTGGCTGCGCCATCACTGGAGGCTTTCAAGACTAGGTTGGATGGGGCTTTGAGCAATGTGGTCTAGTGGGAGGTGGCCCTGTCAATGGCAGGGGAGTTGGAACTAGATTATCTTTAAGGTCCCTTCCAAACCAAACCATTCTGTGATTCTGAAATTATACATACTCATTAAAGGACTTGCTGACCTACTGGCCACTGAATAATTATTTTATCAGGTGAGGAAATTGCACCAGACTAAGAGCTTTTCAAAGTGATATTTGGACAACTTGCTGAATACTTTTATTTATGTGTAGATATTTGGTCTTGAAGATTGGTGATTTTAAGGCTTTAAGTTAAAGCAAAACCAGCTCATAAGTGTTTCAGGGAAGAAAGAAGTTTCCAAAATGAGAAATGCTTTTTCTGCCACAGAGAAGTAACAAAACAGAGCTATGAATGGTCCTGAGACTGTTCCTGGTGGACAGAAGTGCTTATCCTAACCTGTACATCATCCAGCTCTGCAATACAAAATGAGAGTTTTGAAAAACTGCTTGGAGGGTTTTCATGAGTATGTCTAATTAAGCTCTTGAAGAATGAAAAGCTGTATTTAAGGGCTTATTGTCAGCTGAGATAGATGTATTAGTGGATTAAAGGTAAGTGAGGATACTGTGGTAGTCTTCAGTGCTACATGTAGTTTGCTAAAAACTAAAATAAGCAAAGTTGAAGAGATTAATCAAAGTATTTAGCAGCAAGTAATGCCTACTGGAAGTGACTTAGTTCAGCTGAAAGAAGCACGATGAAGCAGGTAGGGCAAGACAGCTTATTTCATTACTCAAGAGTGTGGAAGCTATTTTGAAGGAAAGGCAAGAAGCCAGCTTGCTTTAGCAAAAGACATGTAGATATGGTGCTTAGTGACATGATTTAGTAGTAGATTTGGCAGTGCTGGATTAGCCGTCAGTGGATTAGATTATCAGTGTTCCACAGGAAGGTTACTGCTTAAATTCATTTTGTGGAGACTGAGATTTCAAACACCAATGCTGCTTCACAGTTTGAGAAGTCAAAGTGTAAAGAGTTCTTGTCTGAAGTGAATGAAGCTGGGAATCTTCAGTACCCATAAGCCATTGTAAACTTTTATCACCTGATGATAAATAATCTGTCAGTGGAAACCCACTCAATTTTTCAAAGCTTTAGTGGATTTCTATAGAACTGAGCACAGTGCTGGGAAGTATTTGGATTTCAGCTAACTTGCAAATTCTGATGGAGGTATGTTTTGACGATTAATTTATCCCAAGGGCTCTTGTTGTGCCTTTAGTTTCTGTACAGATTTAAGAGGTAGCCTGATAAACAGTTCACGGCTGTAATCTTATATGTGCTTCTTGGGAAAGTTGCAGAAGATAGCACTTAAGCAGTCTCGTTTTAGCAAAGATCCCTGAACCAGTAACACATCATTAACCATAAAGCAATTTCAGTTAACTAGTCATTGAAAGAACTTTCTAAGATCAGAGTATAGCAGGTGCAAATTCACATTTATTGGGGTTCTTTATGCAGGAAACTGTATTTGCTGCAATTTAGACAGCAGCCTTATTTAAATACCTCTTATTTATTTAATGTTATCATTTGGAATGAGCTTGGACTTAATATAGTTTTCTTAAGGAAACTTTTTTTTTTGTGCAGAAGTTTCTCTGTAATCAGTGAAGGCTCGGAAAGCAGGTAATCATCAGTTGAGTCTGTTTTTATTAATCTTTGGAAAGAGGAAAATACTTTTCTTTGGCATCTATTAGTTGAATTGCTGCTGAGGGGACTGGAGATGGGAAGGGAGATATTTTTTCTTTTAGTCATTTTTGAGAGAGGGAAAGCTGAGGAGCTAAGGTCTTGCAGGGGAAGGCAACTGGGAATTGAAATGCAAGTTTCAGGAGATGTGTCTGTCAGCACACACAGTGACACTTAAAAAAAAAAAAAAAAAGCAGAAACTGTCCTGATGCAGAGGTTGCATTTTTGGTATTCAGTATTGAGAAGAAAGGTAAATATTGCTTATATTGAGCAATTAAATTAGGGATATCTAAAAAAATTGTAGTTGCTGTGTTAGACAACTTTAATAACCTATAAACCATCAGTTAACAATGGCCAGTTGCAAAAGTAGTGATACATCTTATAATGTTACTTATAGATGTTTCAGCCATAATAATAATAATTTTTATGTCATGATAATGATATGAAAACTTTTAGCTCTGGAAAGGATACTGAAGAGACAATTAGCCACCTATTGAAAGAGAAATAGAGATGTTGCAGCTGCTCTCAAGGAGTCATGCCTCCCTTGCTTTTTTTTGTAGTTCATTGGGAGATTTATTTCTCTGCTCAGATACAAATTGTGCTGATGTCAGTGCTCTCTGGACTTCCAGTATACATGAAAACAGAGCTAAAATACAAAATAAACCTCAGAACTACGAGGCAAATAAACATCCCACTATAATTTGAAATGTGGTATTTCTTTGAGACTTCTAGAATTCAGTTTATGTGGCTTTAGACTACATTTTTCTTGAGTTCAGAAATTAAAAAGACAAAGCTCTGAGGTTAGCACCTGAAATAATATTTAAAAACCCTGAAGCCCTGACTTGGAAGTTAGCTTAGCAATATTGCAAACGAGTGCAGTTTAATATAAAAGTCTAATGGAAAGAAGATTGCTATGGATAAAGAAAATAGACTTTGTGTTTGAATTAGTTATGGACACATTTGGAAGTTTTAAGGTATATCTCTGTGTGTTTGCCTTGGCTGGCAGAGGTAGAACATATATCCTAGGTGTTTTCAATATGGCGAAACATCAGCTGATCCCAGAATGATGTAGCAAAATTGTTTTACAGAAGGCTGAATAACAAAAAATGTTCAGTTCAGAGGTTTGGAACATTTGTGGAGGGCTGAAACAGTGATATTTCTGAACAACTACCTGCAGCCACAAGCATATGCTGACCAACTAGAGATTCTGAATTTGAATTGTCTCTGGAAAACCCTATATAAAGTTAGGATGCAGCATCTGATAGACTGCTTCAAAAGGTTTGACTCATATACATGTGCAGAGACAGCATAGAACAGCTGGCTTGAAAGTGTGTGCCACCAAAGGCTTCATCAGGGCTGCATCTTGAGCATTACATGACTGTGATGTTAGGGAAAGACATTTAATAAGGTATAAAGGACACTAGAAGTTCTATTTTTTTTTGCATTAAGGTACTTATTGTCATAATGCCATGATAGCATTCCAAAGCCACAGTGTCTATGCCATGGTCCATTTTTACATTTTTTCTTTGAGATACCCTATGATGGGAACATACATTATAATAAAATTAGGTATTATAGGTGAAACAAACATAATGACTGGTAGTTTAAATAACATTTCCTATGCCTGTGCCTGAAAATAAGTGTACTAATTTTATATCTTTCAGGAGCATGTAAATAGTGTTCTCTGCTACCCAAAAAGCAAACTTGTACGAGTTCAATGTCGAGCCATTCTGAGGGGGAAATTTGACTCTTACAATGTCAAAGACACAGTTAAAATTATTTAGTAAACTTTGTGAAGCTACACTTCATGCATTTAAACAAACTAGCCTCTTTACATCCATAAGAAAAAGCAATATAAATTTGAAGACACATTAATCATTGCAGTTTGTCATGAATAATGTTTGTTTCTTTCTGCATCTTATCTGATAATATATGGGAAAGCATGTTTTACTACTTGGGCATACATATTGCAGCTTTATGTAATGCATTATGCATGGAACTTAGTTGGAAGTTTTTTGCTTGCTTTTTTTAAAGTGCACTTTTTATGTGTGTGAGTGTAGCCAGTACATTCTCTTTTTCTCAAGCTTTTCCACCCACCAACAGCTGTTCCCTCCAAATATTTCAGCCAACTTTTGCAAACATGTAGATGCATGAAAGGTAATTAAGCTCTTAAAGCTTTGTGAAAACAGGTACCCAGGGAAGGAGGAAGTCTCTGGAAATAGCTCATCTGAGGGATGGGTTATAGTATGAGCACTCAGATCACAGGATTCCAGGAAATCTGGGGTGGGAAGATCTGTTAGCAGGAATTTGTACTGCTTTAAATAACAAGAGCAGTGAAGCATAACTGTGTCTATAATCTCCAGTGTATACAAGTGATGTTATGAGCTGATGTCACATTGTGACATGAAACTAAGATGTGGCCAACATATGCTCTAAAAGACCAAGTTTTCAGTGCAAAACTTGGAGCTTACCTATCTTCCATCATAGCTAGCCTCTGAGATATAAAATTATGACAGATCGAAATCCACAGGAAACTGGGCTCTTTCACTACTGTTTTTTTTTAAAATTTCATCTATGCTTCCACAGTAGATCAAAATACACTTCTTAAAGAGGAAAAAGGATCACATTTATGCTACTGTTTTGCTGCTGTAATGAAATAGAAGTGTATTAAGAGAGAAAGTGTTGAAGGATCATACTGTCAGGTTTCTTGCTAGGCTGGATCCTCAGCTCTGAACCATACTGGTTTATAACACTGAGAAGTAGGCTGTTTGTGCTGTGTCTGGTAGGTCTCTGAGTACTTTCCATCAAGGGGGTGATTTATAAGATGGACTTGAAAATCCAAGCTGATGAAGGTGGACTTTCTGTAAAATATGTAATTAAAATACCAACAAAAACAGATCTGTCTTGTGCTTGTCAAATACTCTATTTTCTTTGTATGGTGAGTATTTTTTGTGTTGACAGTGTGCCTACAGTAGAAAGCAATATTTCCTATAACTACGAGAAGAGATAAATCATAGCATATTATTTGTCATATTAAATAAAAACTAATCTAATTAGCTTTTCTATGAAGGGATTTTGTAAATACTTTTTAAATAAAGCACCAACAAATAAGTATTTGTCTAGTAGACTAAATGATGCTACTCTATGACAAATTTTTTCTCACAGGCAAGTGCATGCTTTCACTAAAATACTTGTATTTAAATATCCAGTTACCTATAAGGATTCTGATGTTGTTGTTGCTGTTTCCTCCCACTGCATCAGGAGGAAAACAGCTCTGTCAGATCAACACTTGGGCAATTTATTCCATAGAAAAATGGGTAGTATATTAAAGCAGACCATTAACAGCTCAGCTCAGTTTGACAACCAAAATATTTAGATTTCAGTAAATCTAAACAAAATATGTTTGCTTTTTTCCTCCTGATTGAAACAGGGGAGATAACAAAATCAAAACTGATGCCTGGGGGCGAGAGGGAGAAATTTTCAAAAATCAGAATTTTCATATTCTTGACCAACCGAATTTTTCAGTTTGCAACAACACAATAAATGGTGTTCTATACTGGCTCTCTATTTTATGAAGCAGTGCAATATATTGCTTCCTGGTGACTGTTCCACAGAGGGAGAAAATAACTGATTATGGGGTCAGGTAGCTGAGTTCTCTTGAAGCAAAGTAGTAGAGGTCAGTGGTTTTGGCACAAAAGCATTGTGCTTCAGCTCCTCAGTGAATATCTGGTGGGTGAGTGTTTCACTTTCAAGTCTGTTTGCAACATATGGCTTTCGACAGGCCTCAGATTACTGACTCATATTTCCACGAAGTCAGTCAGTCCCCTAAATTCATTTCTACTAGTCCCAACAACAAAGAGTTAAAGTGCAACCAATGTCCTTGAATTAATTTTCTGACATCTGCAGAGTAATGATCTAAAGTAGAATTTTAATATTTGGAGCTTCTGTGTGGTCTTCCCAACTTGAGTTACTACTTTGAAATTTCTAAAATCCGTGATAATGTTTTCTTGCTGGGGGACTCTGAAATGAATGGTTACCGCTAGTGAAATTGTAAGCAGCCAAAACGTGGGTCTCATCCACTGTTAACTTAAAATGGAAGCAGCATTATTACTAAAATTTGTTATATGAATGGAAATAATCTTAAAGCAGTTGACTTAAATAATTTCCAAATAAGCTTCATGCTTAACAAAAATTAATAGATTTTTTTTTTCATGATAGCTATAGTAGTCCTAGATAGAATGAAAGCTCCTGGAGAGCTTCTGATATTTGCCCTGTCTATGTTAGAGGGGGAAAAAACAAATCAAACAATAGAAGAAAAGTTTGGACTAGCATTCACAAGGATGAAAGTGAAACTTCAGTCCTGCAAGTATGTGGGCACATTTACCTTTAAATCTAAGTACAGTTCTGTCTATTTGAACAAAGTTGTACTTCTTTTCAGGATCAAAGCCTAAATTTGCAAAATACAATTTGTTCCTTTGTGATGAAGTTCTGAATGAACTCATGAGTGTTTGTTATGAGAAGGTCAGGAGAGGACAGAGAGGTTTCCCTGCATGTGAATTCCCCTGATTTTGGTGTGTTTTGATCTACTTGGGTTGTTAATTTTAGGTGTCTGAGCAGATATAAGGAAATAAGGTACACAGATGAATACAGGATATGAATCAAGAACAATATTCTAATGCTCCTGCCATTGCTATTTTTTCTCAAGTCTACAATACCTTCTGGAAGAAGATGCAATCTGTGCAGTAAAGATATCGAAGACATATACATAAATATATATATAGTCTGTGCACCATGGTATAGGCAAACCTTTGAATAGTTTATTCTCCTAAGAAAAATACTTACTGACTCCCTACATATAGCTTCAGATAGCTGTTAACTTCACCTTAAAAACTTGGGTAGCCCAGTGAAAAGTGGCTATAATAAAATTAAGGAGGTGGAACTCTATAAATACACGCGTGCATACCTGCACATATTAGTACATATACAAAACTAGGAAATGCTTTCCTTTTTTTAATTTAGTTATTCAGAACGGTAAGTCAAACTTTTCAGTGCTCTAGGAATAAAAATCGTATGGCACACAGTCTGCAGGAAGAATAATTCTCTCGGTATGTACTCCCCAGAGCAAACAGGATTCTTGTTTACCTGCTTGTTTCTGGTCTCACTGTTTTGTTTATTTTTTTAATTTTATTTTTTAATGGAATATATATATGTTGGGCTCTACCTGGGAGATTGTGTTTCTGAATTTTCCATCCTGTCACTGAATGCCTGTCTTTCAGCAAACTTTTGCTTTTGAGTTTTCTTATCTGTATGGTAGGAGTTAAGTTGCTTGTTAAGAATTTAATCTTGAAGGGTGACTTTGTCTTTGTGTAATTTGATTTAGAAAGTGGAATTCAAAGTGTGTACATGTCCCACTGTACCTCTGAAACAACCTGGTCTTTGACACAATAAGTAGTGATTGTCTTGGTCTTCTCATAGACTTAAAAAAAAATCAATTTCTGGAAATTTTGAAAATGCTTATCTGTTAACTCAAGATTATAATTAGAAGTTGGAATCTTTTAAGCTTTTAGGCTGCAGGTGGTTTACCACTGTAACTTTCTCCCACTGCCCACATACTGGAGCTAAGGACCCCTTCTTATTCAGCTGGGTGTGGAGGAGGCTTTTGAGGCCCAAAATCTTTGGGAGTGGTTGTACAACATTTCTTAGATGTTCTAGCTCAGGCAGAAATTTTCTAGAAGGATCAGCCAAATTGCTGGTAGCTGACACTACCAACCCCACAGGGTATGAGGTAGGAAGACAGATGGGACTAGCAAGCTGCTTGATAGGCATAGATTTCTGATACAGTCAGAAGAGTCAATAGCAGAACTCTGGGTTGATGGTGCAAGAAGAATTACAAATAAAATTGTCTCAACAAGAATGTAATTTAGAGATGCTCCATGTTGACATAAAGGTGCTTATTACAGTTAAGACACTCTCCATTCCTACTTCAAAAGCAGAGTTTCTGTCTACAGTCAAGTATTCATTAGTTTGACTTTTTGTGAATATGAAACTTCCATCTACAGTAAAATATCAATCAGATTTTCTGTGAACATGCAGCTTCTATGCACATAACTTAGGACTGGAATTCAACTGATTTCCCCAGTCCAAGTGTTCTTCCACTCACTTCAGAAATGGAAATACTTTCTGCACATGCTTCTTCCCATAAAGAGAGCGATGGAGAGATAGGTCCTAAGGAGACTCTTTCCTGGTGATCCCAACCATTTTAGCCTTTTTGGGACTTGCAGCTTGTTATGAGTCTTTATAGTCATTGTTCACATAGATGCCTAGTATAGCATGCCTGGGTCACCTCCACAGGGGACAAACAGCTGTGATACAGGGTTATGGGATATCCACAGCCATGGAGACCTGTTGGAATACACTGAAGACTCTCAAATGGTCTCTCAAGTGCCTACGTGTGGGCAACTGAAGCTCTGTAATAATCATAAACCTGACAAGAATGGACATGCCTGTGAGATCTCTCTCATCTGGAGTTTCTTAGCTGCCTGTCTGAAATTCTTAGCAGTTTCTGGGATGTTTAAGTGCTGACTGTTGAGGTGTGACATGGCACCTTTTAGCTATGGAACTCTGAATATGTTTGACTTGAGCAGAATGCAGCAGTACTGTAACTGCTGTAATTTATTTTACCTTTGAGCTGTATTCTATCTTCCTGCACCTTGTGATGTACTGAAAAACTTTGCATTTGTTATTTTATTTCTTGCATACACTGATTTAAAAATCAGATTTTTTGTTTTAAATGTGTTATGAATTCACCCCCATTTTTATGATCTGCTTTTTGTATAATTGGTAACAATCCACCTGTAATGGCTGAGATTGGCATAACTATCAGTTAAATGGCAGCTAGTAATCTCCCCCTGTCTGGTTTATTGTCAAGAAACTGTCTTCCCTTCTCCCTTGATCACTTTGTATGGATCAGAATACTCTCAAATGTTCTAAATTTTTGCCTAGCAGTATACGATATCCTGCAGTCAACCACTGATATAGATTATAGCTTTTCAGGCTCTTGTGTTACCTTCCCTATTTGTCCATCACTTGCCTTCAGGAACCTTTCAGGTACTGCATCCACCTTCTCTCCACTAGTCTTAAGTGGTGTAGAGTAGGTGTTGTACTTCCAGCTCAACCTTCAGTAGTACTTTCCAGAGAAAAAGTAACTATCCAACTTTAAGAGACCTTCTCTATCTGAGGAATCTCTCAGATACATTCGTGCAGACGTGTTGCTGTGATGAACTGGTTCTTCTCAAGAAAAATACTCCAAAGAATATTTTCATCAAGGAATTCCCAGTAAACCTAGCGCTCAGAACAACGCAACATTTATGCTCACATAGAACAAATATATAAGGAAGAGAGATGTTCTCATTAGATTTCACTAGCACTGTGTGATACCACCAGACATTAGTATCTGAGCTGAGAGAGATGACTTGGAGTGCAAATAAACTATTAGCATAATTAGATTAGACATAATATGGTGCAATTAGAATCACCTCTGTCAGACCATTTTTCATTAAAAGGACTTGTTCAGAACATACTGTCTGCTTCCTGCGTCTTCTAGACTACTTAGTTATGTGTATGGATGATTGGATTGATTGTTTTCATTGTTCACCATTAACATCTTGCTGAACTGGGACATACTGTCACTTGGAGGCTGTGGAATTGACCTGGGTACAGGAGAGATGTGAGTCCAGACATCCACCAGGCTGAAGAAGAGATCAACTAGACTATTGCTTGGAGACAGCTCTTGGTGCTTACAAACAGAGCTGAGAAATGGATCTGAGGTAAAGAAGGAAAGTTATTTGGGTTGGAGGGAAGGAAAAGATGAGGGACAGTACAGAAGTCCTTTTATGATTTTTTTTTTTCTTCTTAATAACAAAATGTCATGCTCTTGTAGTAATCTTCTGATGTGCGAATTCAAAGATCTCCCCAGGCTTTGACTTTCTAAGCCTTTAAATTAAAGCTGATCACGTAATTGACTTTCTGTTTTGGTTGGGAAAAAGAAAAAGTAAAGCTGAAGTTTAGGGAAACAACCTCAAACAAATGCATCTTTGGAGATGTCAGCTGAAATGTTTATTAACCTTCCTTTTAGAAAAAGGCAATTCTGGAACGAAAAATGCCATTTCAAAATAAAAAGTTGACATTAAATGAAATGTCAAAACAGAATGAGTCAACATTTCTAAAATATGTCCTTTTCTCAACAATCTTCAGCTGAATCTATTTTACAAATGTGGAATGAAGGCAATTCACAGCTCCTTCCATCCAGACTGACAGCATGCTACATTTATTTTATAACCTACTATTTGCCAACAATTTTGGCCTGTGCTAGTCTTGCTTTTCTGTGAACTTACAAAATCACTTCTTCCAGTGCTTAGATGTAGTTCTAACTTGAGGAGAAACCACTTGCTTGTGCATACTGAGAGAAGAGAAACTCAGCACACAAGGAAACACAGTGCCCTCAGCTGACAACATAGTAGTCTAGATGAGCACATTGGAAAGGGATTGTGCTGCAGTATTGCCAGAATGTATAATTTTTAGTCTCACCAAAAAATATCCAGTGTGGGGTTTTTTTTGTTTGTTGGTTTTTTTGTTTGTTTGTTTGTTTTGTTTTGTTTTGTTTAGCTGTGGTGGAAATGCTAGCACTGCTTTTCATCTTCATGACTTAGTGTTCAGCTATGCACTGTTATCCCTTCTAATCTCCTCTCTGACCTTTTCAGTAAGCAAAGGAGTTTGGTATTTCCCTCTGGAACGAGAAGAAAACGAGCAATCTGGCAATAATTCTGGTAGGACCTGCATGTTTCTTCAATAAAAAATAACCAACAACAAAAGCTAATTACCTTGCAACTTCTAATGTGCATTCTTAATTCCTTCAGTTTCTTCAGTCATTATTCAGTTGTATCAGACTTTTTCTCATAAATACACTTTGTATGAATTCTTGATAATCTGATTGGGTAAAAATGTTTAGCTTCTTGGTAACTACTAGACAAATCAGGTGACCTGTCTAGATTATTTTGCCAGTCAAATTTCCAGTGATTTAAGAATCTCTCCTTAGACTTAATGTTTAATACACAGAAATGTGGTCCTTTTTGACTAATTACACTGGCTGCATTTATATAAAGGAAATAATTATAGAATCATAGAATGTTTTGGGTTGGAAGGGACCTTAAATATTGTCTACTTCCAACTCCCCTACCATGAGCAGGGACTCCTTCCACTAGATCACATTGCTCAGAGCTGCATCTAACCTGGCCTTGAACACTTCCAAGGGTAGAGTACCCACAGCATCTCAGTGCCTCAGTACTCTCATAGTGAAGAACTTCCTCCTTACACCTAATCAAATCTAAATCTACCCTCTTTCAGATGAAAGATATTAGCCCTTGCCATAGAATCATTTAGATTGGGAAAGACCTTTAATATCTTGGAGTTGCAACTGTTAACCCAGCACTACCAAGTCCAGCACTAAACCATGTCACTAAGCACCATGTCTATGCATCTTCTAAATATCTCCAGGGGTGGTGGTTCAACCACTTCCCTGAACAGCCTCTTCCAATGCTTGATAACCTTTGCAGTGAAGAATTTTTTCCTAATATCCAATGCAAACCTCCACTAGCAACTTGAGGCCAGTTCTTCCCGTCCTGTTACTTCGGAGAAAAGACTGACCACCACCTCACTAGAACCTCCTTTCAGAGAGTTGTTGAGAGCATCAGGATCTCCCTTGAGCCTCCTCTTCTCCAGGCTAAACAACCCCAGTTCCCTGAGCTGCTCCTACTATGACTTGTTCTCTAGACCCTTCACCAGTTTTGATGCTCTTTGGACAAGCTCCAGCACCTCAATATCTTTCTTGTCCTATCACTGCATTCTTTTGTAAAAAGTCCCTCTCTAGCTTTCTTGCAAGGTCCCTTTGTGTATTGGAAGGCTACAATAAGGTCTCCCCAGAATCTTCTCCTGGCTGAACAATCCAACGCTCCCAGCCTGTCCTTGTAGGAGAGGTGTTCCAGCCCTCTGATCATCTTTGCTGCCCGCCTCTGGATTCACTCTTACAAGTCCATGTCCTCATGTTTGGGGCCTCAGTGCTGAATACAGTATTCTGGGAGTGGTGTCGCAAAAACAGAGTAGAGAGGGAGAATCACCTCCCTTGACCTACTGGCCCTGCTTCTTTTGATGCACCCTGGGACACTGTTGGCTTTTGGGGCTGCAAATGCACATTGCTGGGTCATGAGGAGCTTCTTGTCTACCAGTATTCTCAAGTCCTTCTCCTCAGGGCTGCTCTCAATCCACTTATTGCCCAGCCATTGTTCGTGGTTGGGATTGCCCCAACCCATGTGCAGGACCTTGCACTTGGCCATGTTGAACTTCATGAAGTTTGCATGGGCCCATCTCGCAAGGTGCACTCAATCCCACTGCCCATGTCACCAACAAAGGTGTTAAACAGCACCGGCTACAATACAAGCTCTGAGGATAATGATTTTCATTGAATTTAAAAATTGAAGTAATTTTCTTGTAGTATACTGAGTAAAAGGATGGTCTATTCTGTTGTATTCTACATTCAATATATCTCTCAATTCTATTCTGTATAATAAATTGATAAAATTTATATATTCTGGTAACATGAAAGGACAGATTCATACAGTAGTTAGATGGTGCAAAAAGGCGGACTTAAAAATTCACCAAGCAGTTTTATTCAGTGTATGATTGCTCAAGGACTTTGGGCATGGTTATGTTCTTTTAACATACCATCATAATTAGATTTAGTGCTAAATCAGGAATGGCAGTTTGAGATATTCAATTTCTGTTCTGTCAACCTGCCAGCTGCAGGAGAAGCTGGTCTTACTTTCTAAACCTGGCATTTCAGCCCTAATTAGGAGTGCTTGTGCTGTTAGCTTGTTCAGAGTCCTTCTATAAGCAAGTTGTATGAAGCTTTTGCAGTCCTCTTCAAATAATTTAAGGGCATGGTAGTTTATTTGCGAGACTTTGAGTGTGAACCGGGGAGTTAAAATGTTAAGTTTGGATTCCTGTAGTGCTTTCCTCTGTATTTTTTCCACAGTGTCTTCATTTTATTGGACTTGAATATTGGATGTTCTACGCTTGAATGTGCTATTATTAGAGCTACCCTATCCAGATGATAAGCAGATATTTTCCATTCAACTTTTTAAATTAGGTCAGTAAATCGGTTTCAATGTGAGATTTACAAAGCTGAGATTTATTTGCAGCAGTCATCTCAAACAATAAAATATCTCTTTTATAACATGGAGTACATTTAATCCTATATATAATTTATGGGTGTACCAGTTCATTATAAGTCTGACTAGAAATCAAAGGAATGAGAGGCTGACTACACAGAAATCTACCTTATTGAAATGTTATCTCCTCATATACATGGTTTAACTATCTATTGACTAAAATGCACCCTTATTATTTTTTTTTAAATGCTAACATATCCGTAAAGAATAAAAGATATATTGTCACTTTTCTGATTTTCTTTATCTTATATTGGGGATTGTATTGTCCCACATGAGTTGTAGAGCACCCTGTACTATGTATTCCTCATTGCAATAGAAGTAAATAAGTAGAAATTTTCAAAATTCCTTGAGCTGATTTCATCCTGAAAAAAAACCCCAACTGACCGTAAATAGAGTTTTATGTAGTTCTCTGTAGAATAGTACCATTCCAATGTGAAATCGTAGTCTCAGTGAAGACAGTGGGAGATTTTTGTGCTGATTCAAGATTTTATCTGATAAATGTGTTTATAACATGCCAGTTCTGCCCTAATTCTGTAGTCAGTCAGATTGATGAAACTTTATGGAAGAATTTGTCTTCTTTGGGGAAATGAATACTTAGATACCTTTCTGTACTTACAGTACATGTATCTGAACTATTCTTCAGAAAGCTGTCGTCTACTTCTAATATTTTGATGATTTCTTTCTAGAGAGAAATAGTTTTTCTGGATAGTGTCTTGCAAGAATCTACATCTTTTTTTTTCTGTCAAGTCTTTTTAAAAGTACTTCATCTTCTTTGACCACGGTTGTTATTATTCTGTTAACCTCCTAATTACTCAAAAAAAACCCAAGAAATTTTGACTCCTTGCTTTAAAATTTTGAAAGAACACTTTCATAGCATGGGAATAAGTGCTTTGTATTTTCATCTTTGTGGTTTTTTTTTTTTGATGTAATTACTAGTTTTGCCTGACTATACGTCTGTCCTGAAAATTAATTGCCACAAATGTTTTTCTGAAGTCAAGGTTACAGTTTTATATTAACATTTAGGCTTTCCTAAGTCAACTTTAAAAGCTCGTGCTTAGTACCACTATATTCCAAATACTCTGTATTATTTTCAGTGTTGGAAGTATAAATACATACGAATTGCATTAAGAAGCCATTCTGGGACATGCAACATATATATATTTCTAGAAGAAATTAACTCATTAATCTTTGGATGGAGACTCAGCTATTTGTCTCATGAAGATTGTCTTTTCCTGACTTCCAGCAGAGGATCTCCATACCAAACTCATGAAGTGTTCAGGGTGGTGTGTTTGGAAGACAAATGAAACAGTACAAATGTTTCATTCTCACTTGGTTTCAGGGCTAAGGATGTACAGCAGAGGCCTTCTACAACTCATTTTCTCCCCTTTAGAAATAGCTAAAACTTGTTATCTAATCATTAGAAATTTTTCTTTTTCTGAATTCTATGTCTTAGTAAGTTTCTCTGAGTATAGGTTTTAAATGCAGGAGACAGAACATCTCTTCCTTCGAAAACTCTTGAAGTCTAGAGAATACAGCTGTAACTACAATTTTTCACCTGTTACAGCATATCCTCCTTATAGAAATAGCCTTCATCAGCACATAACTGAAAAGAGAAAGTTAGGTTTGTAGAACAGTACATGGGGAGTGTCTTGTATGCTCTTTTCATGTTAAAGATCCTGTGTCTCACATTTCAGATATTGCTATCTTTAGAACTGTTAAAACCCTGAGGCTTTACAATGATAGGGAATTATGTCACTTGAATTTCAGGTAGCAAGGCTAAGGAACTCCAGAGTAAAACTTCAGATACAGATAAACAGTGGTAGACATATTAACACTTTCTAATGAATGTGCAACCACTTCCAAAAGTTTATGCTGTTAAGCAGGAAGAAGTATCAGAAAGAAAACATCTGAACTTAAAAACTGCTGAGTGTATCAATATTGAAGTAGTAAAGGGGAATATTGAAGAAATTAAGAATATTAATACTGAAGATATCTTTTATTTGAGTGTGAGTAGAATTGCAGAATGGTAAACTAGTCTAGCATCAACCTGGGTAGTGCAGTGTAAGTAGAGAACAGAAGCAATGGAACTGAGAGCCATGGAAAGACAAGACAACTCTTAGTAGCCCCATTGAAACGTTGGTCACCATCATCAAGCATCCACAGACTTGTCAGTGGTCTCTGCTCATGCTAGCTATAGAGCAACAAGAGACTGTCTGATTTTCTAACCCCACGTGTGAGTGGTGTGTCTAACCATTGGTGTGTCAGGATGGACCATAAATAGACCTTACAGCATATAGCAGCAGAGCTTCTGATGCTCTAGAACTAACATAAAATAAAGAGTCAAATGCTGAGACTCTGAGACAACAATTTGCTAATTAGCAGTATTGCTGAAGTTCTGTTTAATCTCTTCAGCATTCAGGGGGGTGAAATGTACCTGGAGTACTGAGGCGTAGTGCAGTGAGTGCACATATTACCATTGTGCTTTGATATATAGATCAAAGACTTCCTGCATTTAAAGATGCAAGCTGCTATCGATGTCCATACCAAACACCTGCTTGATTGTGTGCGACTGATTGTATTATGTGCTTCATGTCTTTGAGGATCATGTTTAAGGGCCAAGCTTGCTTATTTATTGGTATGATGATATGAGTAGTTGCTATAGTATTGAAGTCAGAAACATTAAGACTTCTTAGCAGCATCAATGAAAGAGCTGCATTGTAAGAACAGAGAGTATCTATGGCTTTACACTTTATCCATCCACACAGTAAAATCAAATCTATGAAGCAATATTAATTACATTATTCCCTTAAAAGAAACTTAATTGAGTAGTTTCTTGTATGTATTTACCATATATTTCGCAAAGTATTTATCCTGCTTGTGTGGAAAGATGCCCTAGGTGTCTTCCAAATTAAAGAAAAGCTAATGAGCATAAAATGTGTCAGTGGTTTGTACACCAGTGTGTTACAGCTTCAGCAGCAGTAATTGAGCTAAGTTCAATTAAAGGTCTTTTAGAAAATAAAGATATTTTATTTGAGACTTAAACTATTACTTTACTCAGATCCACGTTTTAGGAAAGAAACAGAGTTAGGTAATCTGCTTACTCCCCAGGCTTTTCTTCATTATTACAGCCCCTCATGAAAGCCCTCTGGAATATTAAAAAGAGAAAATGTCTGGATCTGTTGCTTTGCTTTTATTAACTAAATAAAACTGATTGAAAATGGTGAGTGAAAAAGCTTGCTTTGTTCTCAGTTATTTTAAATGGCCTGTCCTAGAGTCTGTGTATGTGTCTGTGAGAATGAAGTTACAGCTGTTCCTAAATTAGTCTTGGTGGCCAAAGGACCAGTCAGATGGAAGCTTTGTATCAATGCCAACTACTTAAGCAACATCTCTCCTCTCTTTCCAGAACCATACCTCTCCTTCTTTAGCATTTCAAAACTGCATTTACTCTTGTCTATCTTGCTCATATTTTCACATTATGCCCAGGCCACTCTTTGTGCCAGATACTGTTACTATCCTGCCCAGAATGTTCCCTTGCACAAGTGGTGAAGCACAGCTGTCTTCTTGCAGAAGTAAGAGAGACCCTTTTTCTTCCAGACTTATGGCTCTGGGACTATCATGTTAGAATACTTACACACGGAACAAAACGTGGATACTCTACTCTGGCACAGGGCACAACTTAGGCAGCTGTAGTAGTAGGAAGTTGCAAGCAAGGAGTTTGCATCACCAGTGGAAATCCTGTTACAGAACTGATTTAAGAAGAGCTTGGTAAACGACTCTGAGGTGCTCGGTGGATCATGGCATACTTACTCAGAGACAGGAGAAATAGAAAGCTGATGAACTGTGCTTAGGCTGAATCTGCTGAGCTTATACAATAATGAAAAAGAATTCTCAACCCTGTCAGAAAGGATTCTGCCAAGTAGCTAAGGCTTCTATTTTATATTTTATTTTTACATACAATCCTGTGAAAACCTCCTACCCTAGCAACAAATGTCACTTATTAGAATTAATTATCCCATTATTTCCACCTGTGAATAGCATAAGAAAACTGCAACCACTCAGTGAGTTCTGGCATGTGCTGCAAAGAAGCGATGTGTTTACAGCTTGTGCTTTGAAGTCTCAAATAATTATTTACTTGTTCCTCTCTAGACAAGCCTTTCATTACAAATGCATCAGCTAGCATCCGAAAGCTTCCTTGAGGCAGCAACTTAGAGCAGGTCTAGTTCCCATTAGGTTACCTAGTTTTAGTTTTGGAAGAGTGAGAGTGTGACTTACGGTTCATATAGGGCATGGTGGAGAGCTGTACTGTAGGTCTTGTCAGCAAACAGCATTTACTTCTGCCATGCATGGTGTGCCTGGGTTGCAGATGCATGGCTTACACGTAGGAAAGCACTTTACCTCCACGTCCCAGAACCCTGGTCCCTCTGTAGAACAGGTCTGACCAGTATTCAATGTTGGTGTGAGCATAGAGAATACTGTACGGGAAGATGCATGTATGTAACAAGGGAGGAGAGTGACTGGGGAATGCTCTCTCTTATCATAGTTTGTGCCTAATTCTGTTGTAATAGGATGAGAACAGCGTAAGTGGGTTTTCTGTGGTATTGAAAACCTGCAGTTCCAGTGTTTTCCTAGTTCTTGAAGAAAGAACAGGTAAAATGCCTAGATGAAGCTGGTGCTACCCAGACAAAGTGTTTTCCTACCGCTTTTCCCTCTAGCCTCACACACTCCTTTCTGTCTTTATCTGACGTCCCCTCTTCCTCTACTGCTCTCACAGTTGCTGCATAACATCTGCTTTCTCACCCTTCTTTCTACATGCCATGAAGTGCTTTGAAAGACTTACCACCTCCCAGCAAAAAGCCTATGAATGCAATCTCCTACTCCCATTCTAATAACTCTAAGTTCTGCCCCTCTTCTTTGAAGGCCTCTGATGCCTGGCCAACATAGAATATATCAATACTTCTATCACCTCTTACTTCTGTCTTCTGATTTTTATTTTACATACAGCCTTAATATTGGTAACACAGTTATTTGAAGATTAGCAACCAATTACAAACTTTCTTCTGTATGCAGGTACAATAATAAAGTTCTTGAGTAGCTTTTCTGGCATAAAATGAATGGAAGTCAAGTTTTTTCTTATACCTAAAATATCCTCCTGGGACTGAAATGTAAAAGCAGTGCATTTAAATCTCCCAAACCGCTTATCTCTTGAACAATATTCTGTGAGACAACAGGCCAGTGACAGATATTTACACACTGCTTCTTCAAAATGAAATTATTAAAAAAACCTTTCCAATTCTTCTTAATAAATATTCATTGACAAACCAACGATTAAGGAAAATGATACACAAAGATGGAGCCAACCTGAAGTGTTGGACAGAAATCATTTTACCATTAGCAGGGAAGAGTATTGCCTTTAAAATTTTTAGTTGCATACAGGAGGGACTGCATGATTTCTACAATGCCAGGATTGAGACTTCTGGAGAATATTTAAATTTCATTCACAGACAGTAACTTTGTCTTTAGCATATTTTCCTCATAGACACTATAGCTATTTTCCTTCCAGTTAAGTATGACTTTTTCTATTTATACAAGAGATTAATATATCAAGAAACCTATTCACGTCAATCATGCATTTCTCAACGCAGTACAAGAAGGATTATGTACAAAAGGTAGATGCATTTCTGCAATTAATTTGCTGTCAATGTTTTGTATAAATAACTTGTAGAGTGGTTGTGCATTGACCTTTAAAAAGCTGACTTTAGTCTCAGCTCCAGCATCCCTGAACAATGAACTAATTGATATAGAACTAAACCTGAATAAACATCATAATAAATATTCCTCTGGAAGCATCATGGATTCAGTGATCCCTCAACAAATCCAGGATCGAGTCTGGGGATCCATCTTGCTGTGACTATCCTGTAAATTACATGGACCAAGGATCCCTTTATGGCTGTCACATTTTCCTGGGAGAATGTTTGGGGAAGTGCTAGCTAGAGTTAAAAGCATGCCATGGGTGACTCTTTATTGGTGCAAACATTTGTGTTTTCACAGTGCTGACTGGCACTGCTTCATTTACTGGTATGGACACAGTCTGTCTGTGCCTACAAGAAACACCATGTTGCTGCTTCAGCCCACAGGTGTATTTTTGGACAAAGCAACTTCAAGTTAGGCTCCTATGAGGGGTTCAGACAGGCCAGAGCCTGGATCCAGCCAGATTAAAAGCTGACCGTGTCTACAGAGTAGATGTTTACTTCTGAGTCACTTGTCCCAGGCTCCCTTTACAACCAACAGAGGTCTTAGGACATGAGTCACCCAAAGCCAAAATACATGAACTGTGCCTTACAGGATTAATTTCTCACCACTGGTTACAAAGAGAGAGTGGGTGATCTACCAGCACTTGAAGTGGGATGATACGATTGCCAGGTTCTGTGCTTTCTGAGATGACTCAGCAGCTGAGATCCAGGAGGTCTTTCAGTTCACAGAAAGTTTGGGAAGGCTTTCATTTCATGTGCATGTCAGACTTAGACTGGCTTTTGGAAAGTAGTTTTTTGTGAACTAGAGCATCAGCTTTGTGGACAGAACTATCCTACATCTTTGTAGAGATAACCACCAGATTCTGGAGGTTAAGTCTTGTTTATTTTTCATCAGTCTTTGAAACATCCAGTACTCCAGAAATAAATATGATGCAGTGATTTTAATGATGCTCTGCTCCTTTTCTATTTGTGTCTTTTGGCCTGCTATTCTAGTGTTTACATTTTAATGCAGTTTCATGCTCAATGTTGACCTTCTATTAAGGATTTTGGACTGGTTTTTTTTTTTAAACAATACAGCATTGAATATATGCATTTTGCATTGATGTACATTATAGGTGAATTTAGGCATGTTGCACTTGTTTGTTCAAACCACCAAAGGAGCTGCACCAGGCACTTGGAAGCCAGGAATACCACTGTAGTTGACGTATGTTGAATCTCACCTGAAGAGATCAAAAGTCAGTCTGAGCCTCCTATACCAATAATTTACAACAGCATATTGAAACCAAATTCTTTCAGGTTTCTTTGCTAGTTTTCAAGGATCCTAACTAGTGGCTTCTGCTAAACCCTTTTCTTAAAAATTGAAGTCAGAGAAAAGGATTCTGGATTTTTCTTGGGCTCATGGAGCCAGTCCCAGCAAGTACATATTTGAAAAATGTGTTGTCATAAAGTAGGAGGGCAAATGTGTCTTGTAAAAGGTCAAGCAGTCAAACAGGGATCACAAAATGTATATTTGAGGTTATCTTCTGAGCAGTCAAAATTATGCTTTGAATATTTTTAAGGACTTGGATGTTAAAATCAGTTCAGTAACTGATACTATATTGCAGTGTTTTATCTTAGGAGTTTCTGCAACATATATTTTAATAAGAGTTTTTAACACACAGAGAATCAAACTGTTTACTTCTGCATATTATAGAAGTTTGAAATGACAATAATATAAATTACAACGCTTGGAAGAAACAAATATTTTATTCTAACATAAAAGCTTTCTTAAAAAGCCATTGATGCCAAAATTGGACTAATTTCTAAGAAAACACCAATTCTAATGTTTATTTCCTTATTTTGAGAGTATTGTATATACATTTTTATCTGCTACACACAAAAATACAAAATCCATTCACGTTGCAGACAAAAAGTAATCTTTCAGTGATAGTGACCTGTAAAAGTTAAGGACAGTACTTGGAAATACTTTCTTGTGCAATACAAACAAAAGTGAACATGGAACTCATTGGTACAGGACACTCTTACCGTAAAGAATTTAAAAACTTTCCCAATAAGACTAGATATTCACTATTAGTAAGAGTAGTATTTGCAGTTACATAACTACTGCTGTAAAACTATATCTCTGAGAGATAAATATATATATTTATTAGACTATATTTATGTGTAAAATATGTTTATATATTAATAAGTGTATATATATATTTATTATAGACTCTATTTATGTCTGAGAGCTAAAATTTGATGGGATAACAGGTGACGGACAAATTATTTCACATTTCCTTCGAGGACATTCTTGCATTTTGAGTTCAAACTTCTAGCAGAGTTGGAGATATACACCAAAGATGAATTATACTTCTGTCCACATTCACATTTTCCTTCATATTGAATATTGTATGAACCTTAGTCCCCTCATTTCCGAAAGGATGCCTTAGATCCAGTGCAGGTTCAGAGAAGGGCAACGAGCACAATCAAATGTGTGACTTGTCTCTCACATGAGGAATGATTGAGCAGGCTAGGGCTCCTCAATCTGGAAAAGATGACTTGGGGATGTAATAGAAATGACTGCAAAGTTATGAACGACATGAAGTGGGCAGAGAAAGATTAATTTATCCAATACACAACACAGGGAAAAGAAAAAAAAAAAAAACCACAACCTTGTAAGGGCTGGGTTCAAACCAAGCTAAATAAGGTGATTCTTCAGTCAACAGCAGAGTTGTGTGAATAACTGCAAAAGACGTTGTGAACACCAGAAGCTTGACTGAATGTAAAAAATGACTGGGAAAATATTTAGCTAAGAGAACCACTGTGTTTTACCAAACAGACACACTATGTCAATCTTAGGAAATACCTGGAATGAAAATAGTTTGAGCCTATGAGAATTTTATTAAAGAATGTTGTGTGCTTTCTTTGTTTTTACATCTCCCTAGTTGTGTCCTTCAGCTAGATGGATTCTTGCTCTGAACCAAAGGAATTCTTACGTTCTTATTCTGGGTTTTATCACAAAGGACAGTTTATACTTTTCTCCTTTTGAACCAGTGGGTTCAAAACAACAAAAGGTATAAACATTGATTTTTACTACGCAAAAGATGGGGGTTGCAGCCACTGGTTAGCAGATGACCCTGGTTACCTTTATTGTTAATCTTATAAAAAAAATCTTTTATTCTGCTACAGGCAATTAAATAAATCTAACCAAGAGTTATGCTATCACTGCAAAATGAAATCTGACATTGACTACTTTAGATAACCCCATAAACCACTGGTGACAATAGTCTTGGACGCATTGCATCAAATGAGACAACATTGCTTCCAAATATAGCAGCATGCCTCTAGTTGTTAAAGAAAGCATAAGTCAAATAAGATGGACTGTTTTTTTGCTTTGGCAAAATATCAGGTCTCCTCTCCACAGCTGATGAACACTGTCAAGTAAAGAAAAATACAATGGAATGTGAAAAAAAAAGACAGAGGGAAAGGTGCTGGTGATTCACCTCCAAATATCTGTAGATAAGAAACTCGTGACACTTTTTTAGACTATCCCAGTGTATGTCTTTGAATCCTGAGAAACAATCTGAGCAGACAGCTTAAGTGTCACTAATAGCATTAGGGTTTTAATAGTTATTAATTCAACCATTTTAACTTTCAAGTAGTCAGATGCAGTTTTACTTATCAATTTTATTCTTAAAGTGTTTCAAGAGGTTGCTGGTGCCAGCATATTTGAGTTTTACGTGTGCCTCAGCATTTCTGCAGGTTAATAATGTCCTGAAGGCTACAGGATTTCCTTTTGGTTTCCAAAATTACATATGCATTATTGCAAATGAGTTCTGCCACAAAGGAATTCATAATGTAAACATCAGAGGGAATTAAAGTGCTTCTTATAATACTTGAGCCTGCTCCATTAATCTGAGGGCAAAATGAATTGAGTCATTATGTTCCCAGATGGTATTAAGGACCAAATGGGCAGCTCTGTCCCGGCTTGATATTCTTTTTCCTCACTGTAAGTACTTTTTGCTGAGGGAGTGGGTCAAGTTCAGGGGCAGCAAATCCATAGTGGGTAATTGAAGTCCCCAAGTAATGTTTTAATTCAAGTTTTAATCTTTATGCACAGAGACAGCAGGTCATTGTTAACTAGCAAGAGAAGCAGAAAGATTAAGAATGTACACACTGCATTACCTCGAGAGGAGAGTGAAGGAGCCTAAGTATCTTTTACCGGAGAATCATTTGGCTTTAAAGAGCTGTCTTCCCATATCTACATGCGTGGCTTCACTGCAAATTTGTTGATGTCTGAAAAGTGTCTGAAAACCATCAGGCAGCGTAATATTTATAAGTGTTATGTTAATTGTGACTGTCAAGGATATGAACAAAGCAGTATCTTTAATTAATCCAGTTGATCCACCTGGAAAAAAAACAGACACGATTTCAAAACTGAAATAGGAGCAACAAACTTGGAGCTAGTATTTATTAAAACAGTGTCCTGCTTTAGGCCCAGGGCTATTTTCTTACTGTTTCCCACCCTGGTGGTGTGGGGAGAAGGACTGAGAGAAAAAGGTAAAATCCTGTGGCCTGAGATAAGGACAATTTAATAGAACACCACCAAGAGAGAAGAAACGAGTAATAACAACAATACTAATGAAATAATATACAAAATGAGTGATACACAATGCAGCTGCTCACCACCTGGAACCCACCACTGCCACCCAACCTGGCCTGCTCAAATCACATGCCCCCCTTGGCCAGCTTCCCCCTTACATAATGGGCACGATATCAATATGGTATTGTGTCGTTACTGACACCCGAACCCCGG
>NW_008611687.1:2084-4302 GCF_000691845.1 Merops nubicus | reverse complement strand
TTTCCCAGCGAGCCCGCTCTGGGACTGGGAGGAGGGTCCGTCAGGACCGGGGCAAACCAGGAGGCGGGTGAGGGGAGGGATGGACCCAAGAAGGTGCTGAACACACCCCACAGAGCCCCCCCCTTTCCACCCCACACCCCTTCTTCCCTTGGCTTCCGCAGAACCTCTGGTTCGCCAACCCCGGAGGCAGCAACAGCATGCCCAGCCGCAGCCACAGCTCCGTGCAGAGGACGCGCTCGCTGCCGGTCCACACCTCCCCGCAGACCATGCTGATGTTCCAGCAGCCAGGTAGGAGGCAGCCCTGTGCTCTTACCTTTCCCCAGGGCTGAGGGGAGCTGGCATGGGAGGAGCCCAGCACCCAAAAACACCTTCCCGAGCACCACAGAAATACTCCCGTGTATAGGAGCAGGTTCTGCTTCAGGGGGGTTCTTGCTGGGTTTGGAGGCTGAACTTGGAGCGTCTTTCCCATTAGGGCTGCTCCTCTGTGTAGGCCTTTGTTAGCCCTTGATTAGCCTTTATCTTACCAGCACGCTTCCCATGGGACAAGGAGTTACACTCCCCCAGTAAACTGTACCTCATCCCTGAGCTGTCCCCATGGTTTCACCCATGGTGGATGAGGATTACGGATCAAGTCACCAGGAAAATAAGGAAAGATGGTCTCCTGAAACACTTTGCAGCAGGCTGTAGGGACCTCAGCCCTCCTGGACCTCATCCCATGTTCCTGTAAACCAGTGGCAAGCTGGAGATGCTGGTCATCAGGAGCAAAAGCTGTATCTGCAAAGCTTTTTGCTGCAAAGGGGAGGGCATTTTGGTGCTCTGTGGATCAGGACGGGGTGTTGGAGGACACTAAACTTCATCCCCAGGTTCTTTTTGTGCTCAGCCTGGCCGGGTTGTAGCAGCAGGGCTGTGGGTGACCGAGTGGTGGCCACGTTGGCCACAAAGAGCCAGGCAGCAGCTCTGCTGGCCTGTGCTGCCATCCCATGTCTGAGCTCACCCTGCCTGCGCAAGCAGCTCCCCACCCGGCTGCTCCCTGGGGCTACTTGAATGTTTTATGTGTTTGGGGGATTTTTGTGGGGCCTGAGCAAGGGGAGAGCCTGACGATGGCTGCTTTCAGGGCAGGGGTCCTGCTCCCACCCCAGCTCCAGCCCCAGCATCTCTGACCGACCCCTGGGCCCCTCATTTCCATCCACCTCCTGCTGCAACACTTGCGAATCTCCCCAAGTTTCATAGAATCATGGAATGGGTTGGGCTGAAAGAAATATTAAAGATCATCTAGTTCTAACCCCCCTACCATGGGCAGGGACACCTCCCACTAGACCAGAGCTCCATCGAAGCTGACCTTGAAGACTTCTGGGTTGGAGCATCTACAGCTTACCTGGACAACCTGTTCCAGTGCCTCACTACCCTCACAGTGAAGAATTTATTTCTAATATCTAATGTAAATCTCCCCTCTTCCAGTTTGAACCCATTACCTCTCATCCTGTCACCACAAGCCCTTGTCAAAAGTCCCTCCAGCTTTCTTGTAGGCCCCCTTTGGATGCAGCCAGGTCCTCTGACCAAGGTCCCTTTGTCCCTGCAGAGTTCCAGGTGCCGGTGACTGAACCTGACATCAACAACAGGCTGGAGTCCCTGTGCCTGAGCATGACGGAGCACGCGCTCAGTGGTGAGCACTCCCTCCTCCTCGGGCTCTTCCAGCACGTCCACGCCGCCTCCGCCGAGCCCCCCGGCACCTGCCCCACACCCCCCAAAACCTGGGACAGGCTGTGGCTGTGAGGGGACAGGCTGGACGAGGGGATGCTCTGGGAACGCTCCCAAGGATGCTCCCCAGCGCGGGGGTCGGACAGGGACGTTGGCTCCTCCAGGCCAGGCAGCTGGGGCAGGGGGTAGAACCGGGGGGCCAGAATCACACCCAGCACTAGTGGAGTCCGTGCTTATTAGCCACTAGTCAGCTTGCTAATAATAATTAGTATTAGCTCGCCAGTCCATCATTAGTTCTCGACAAAGCCCTCGCCACCGGTGTGCTCAGAAGGTTCACAGGTACCCTTCTGCCACCCATGTGGGGCCAGGGGGTGCAGGAGCCCCAGGACACGGGGCTGAAACCCTGCTGGGTGCTGTGCCGGGTGCTGTGCAGGGTGCTGTGCCAGGAGCAGTGCTGGGTGCTGTGCCAGGCGCTGTACCGGCGGGACGGCCGGGACTTTTCACCCCGCCCGGGGGGCTG
>NW_008611687.1:1656-2070 GCF_000691845.1 Merops nubicus | reverse complement strand
GCAGCTTTTCACCCACGCCCGGGGTGGCTGGTGGGTCTGGGCACGGGGAGGGAGGAAGATCAGGTGGAAGAAGAGCCGGGAGAAGGGTGGAAAAGGCGTTGGCAGAGCGATGGAGAGCCCGGGGCAGCGAGAGCCGCCGGCACCAGGAGCATCAGGCGCCCGTCACCGACGCAGCGGCCCCCGGGCACGGAGGAAAGAGCCCTCGGCGGCGTCACCCACACCCTCCCAAAAACCCTGGAACGGTTTGAGGCCAGGCTCCCCGACAACCCCGGGAGGTGACGGCGAGGACCGGAGGAGGCGTCGGGGGCCCCTGGGCCGGGAAAACAAGGACACTTGTGTCACCGCAGCATTTCTCCAGCTGTAGCGGCCTCCTTCCCCCGCAGGGAGCTGCTCCTCCCAGTTGTTTTCTCCAGG
>NW_008611687.1:1213-1459 GCF_000691845.1 Merops nubicus | reverse complement strand
CGATGGGGTGCAGGGAGTGGGGGGGCCAGGGGAGGGCCCAGGGGTTGGAAGTGCTGGTGGGTGTTGGTGTGGCCCCATAGGAGCTGCTGGCACCCAGAGGGTGGAGGAGAGGGGGGCTGCTCACAGCAGGATCGTTTGTGTGGCTTAGGGATAGGGCATGGGCCCCTGGGCCCCAGGCTCTGGACCGTGGATGGATGTGGCCCTGCTGTCACAGGGTGCTGGGGATGGGGGCTCTGGGGGGCAGGA
>NW_008611687.1:806-1018 GCF_000691845.1 Merops nubicus | reverse complement strand
TCTGCTCCCAGGAAGGGTGCCATGGGGACAGGGCGGGCGGCCTGGACCGCTGCTGGGACAGCAGCTCTGGGGAGGCTTAGGGGGGCTGCTGTGGGGATGGGGTCAGTGACACACAGTCACTGGTAGAGCGTGACACCCCAAAGCCCTCCCACACCCCCTTGCGCAGCCGGAGAGATGGGGGCGGCCGTGTGCTGCCATCTCACTGTAGGGGC
>NW_008611687.1:0-734 GCF_000691845.1 Merops nubicus | reverse complement strand
CCTCGCTGGGGCCGGTCCTGACTCTCCCTTCCCGCTTGCAGATGGTGTGGACCGAACCTCCACGATCTAGACGGCGTGGCGACGGGGACGCTGGCCGGGAGAACAACTGCTGCGGGTCCAGCGGCGAGGTCGGGGCTGGCGGGGAGCCTCAGCCGTAGCTTGCATCCTTTCTCCTCTCTCTTTCTCCTCTTCTCTCCTTGGTTTAATTTTGTGAATGTGTAGATTGTCCTTGTGAACATATCATTAGACTTGGAATTTGTGTTGTCATTTATTACATCCATGCTAAGGGGGGGGGAGGGGAAAAAAGCAAAAACCAAACAAACACCAAGCTGGCAAAAAAACCTCGACAATGATGAAGCAGCAGCATGGGGGAGGGTGGGAGGGGTCACAACAGGAGAGTGCTGACAACGGAGGGGTCACCAGAGCACCGTGAGCAAACGCTGGTTCTGGAGGAGGACACGAGTGAAAACGGAACATCACGTGGGCGTGTCTGACCAACACACCTTTGGGGAGGCTCTGATTTTTTTTCCGCGGCGGCGGCGGGGCCGGCGGGCCCCGTCTCTGGAGTTTGGCTGCATTCAGGCACGGACTGGCCCGGCAAGCCCAGACTTCTTACAAAAAAGGAGAACCCCAGAATTTCCTTTCAGTTTAGCCAAGAGCATCTGCAGTTCCGAGGCAGCGTCGTGGAGGGTCGGCGGGTGCCTGCTGGGCACGGGGGGCAGACCCCCAGTCCC
>NW_008611686.1:62694-84023 GCF_000691845.1 Merops nubicus | reverse complement strand
TCCAACCTAAAGGATTCTGTGATTCCAAATTGTTTTGACTCTACCATACAAGACAGCAGGGAGGGTGTGAAAGATTTCTTCAGGCATCACAGATACCACAAGACTTTGTCAAAAGCTTGGGAGAAACTTTGCTTTTTATCAAAGATATTTTTCTCTTCCACTTTTCCTGCTCAGCGATACTAGTGCCACTAAGAGGAGAGAGGAAGAAATATTAGTGAATACAACATGTTTGTATTCATATCTTACAATGTTCAGCAATCTTGCTGGCAAAACAGTGAAGAATGAAACACAGTATATAAAAGTCTTACCCTTAAATACAGCCATTCCACAGCTTGGCTACAGCACCAGAGCGGGACACCGTGAAGGGTATGTCCTGTGTATTTCTGTACTGCATACTAATTCCTGCCTTTCATTTTATTACTTCTCAAGGACTGGTTTTCTTAGGGTCTTGTTTGTGTAGCTGGATAGACAGCCCACTGAAAAGAAGAATTACCTATGACTTTTGCTTGCCTGCACCCAAGCTTTCCTTCAACTTGTGACTTTTACTGGGAACAATTTTGTAGGTTAAGAAGCCACTCAACATCACACACAAAGGCCACTTGCACAAAGGGACAGAAGCAATCATAAGCAGAGCTTAAAACACTTTTTCTGCTGAAGGGCTCAGGAGACTTCAGATCAGCTGGAGCACCATCACGAGCTGTGAAATGTGTATTTGAGTGCTAACACCTATCTGTTTATTATAAGCAGCATTAAGATGAGGCTTTTAGCAGAAAATACAGAGACTGTCAGTGTATGCACTGCATTTATCAAAACCTCGGTGTTTGGCACACAAAAACCTCTTAAAAACTCTAAGGTTCCTCAAAAGTTCTTCATAAACCATCAGAAAAATAGAGTACCGTGTTCCCAACATTAAAGATGGAAAAATCTCCCAGAACAAAGTCCCAGACCTTATCACAATTGCTTCCTGAAAGGAAGTAAGGCTAAACAGTGGCCAAAGCCAACTGAAGCCTGCTTGGAAACCTTGCCTCTTGTTGCTCTAGGTATCAAAATAGGAAGTAAACAGCTTAGAAACAGTGCTGAGAATGGTTTGGAGGAAGTACTGTTTCCTCTCCCTGCACTTGCTAAGTTTGCTTATCTCTCATGCTCTCAGCATCCCCTCCTTACTCACTGCAGCCAGCAAATGCTGCAGAGACCTTGCAGAAATTACCTCAAAAAATAACATTTATACCAAAAATCTATCACCAGCTCAGGTCTCTGAGAACCTTTTGATACTCTGCCTGAGAAGAAGAGATTGAGAGCAATGTTTTGGTGGGGATAATGACACATGGTGCCTCTCTGACCTTCTCCATTCAAGGCCCAAGTTCTTTGTCAAAGATAAGCCTCAAACAGGAGGTGATCTTACACCTTTGCAGTAGGTGCAGCCTGATTCTGGTTTTCGCCCTGTTCATTTACATATGGTCACAATTGCTAAAACTCTTTGAAGCATATTACAGGCATCACTTAATGGGAAAATACTGTATGTCTTCAGTCTTCTGAGGATTTTCATCTGATTTGGGAAAAAACAATCCTCCACCTCCCTAATCTCTTAACTTGGGAGACGATGTACCTCAGATAATCAGAGAGATGATGATCTTTTAATCAAAGCTAGAGGCTTTTATGAAAGACTTGACAATACTAGAACTACTAATGAGAAAAAACAAAGGGCTATACAAGCTGCCATGGCATTGACCCACCTGTGGAAGCCAAACCAGAGCAGACTCGCTAGTCTCACTGGTGTCAGGGTGCTAGTGACCCAAGGTATTACTGCAGTAGGTATTTTGGAGTGGGCTCTTGGTTAGGACAAGGAGCAGATAAATGATTTTTAAATGCATTGGTCTGGTGAAATTCACATTAAGTAAAGAAGTGATTCAGCTACAAAGCTGCTGACAGCCCTGACATTATGAAAATGCCTGATGGACAGAAAGGGGCTCCAAAAAACTGAAAAATGCAGAAATGTGGTAGTTTAGCAGGGAGGAAAAGAGAAAAAATAGGGGGGAGGAAAAAAAGTACCTTGTCAGCTTCTTTCCAGTTACTAAAAAATACAAGGACAAATAAACAACAGACTCCAAGATAAGTAGGCGATAAATTACAGGCAACATGGAATTGTTGAGAACAAATCACATGAAACCACTCCAGTTCTCCTTATGACAATAACAGGCATTGTGGGTGGAGGGAAGCCACAAATGTCATTTATACTGATTTACACAGAACAGTGTCAAAACCCGTACTAGACCTTCTTGGATGTTAAACAATGAAACATTTTCTAGATGAATCAATGATGAAGTGCGTGCTAAACCGGTAAAAACCAGACCAGGTAGGTCTCAGTTTTTCATGCAAGGAAGAATCAAGCAGGATTCTTGGCCAATAAGCCCTAAATGGGGCTTGCTTTGGCTTTTTCCTGAGTGTTTTGGCCAGCAGGATATTAAACATCATTGTTATTAAATTGCCACAGGCTGGGAGGAGCAGTAGGACAAGCTGGCTTAGAGCTCTAAGGAATTCCTATAGCTAAGAGCAACAGATCACACAAAGAAAGGAAAAAAAAAGATTGCTTGTCCAGAGAAAAGGAAGAGCAGCTGAAACACAGTAATTGCCTTCAAATACGTGAAATGTAAATGCAAAGTGGAAGGACAGAGACTGTTCTCCAGGCCTGCCTGCCTGCCCTGTAGAACATGGTTTCAGAGCCATAAATTTCAGTGCAGGAGATGCCTGCTGTGGCTTTAGCAGGGCTAGGCTAGAGGAGCATCTCTGAGCAATTGATACTGCTTGGGGTTCAGGGGTAGCAAAACACTCCTCTCCTTCTTAGCTCTGCATTTTGTCTCATTTTAACTGCAACAGGACACTTCTCAAGCTGTAAAAAAAAAGAAGGTAAAATCTGAGGTAAATATGTAGAAATTTACAGATATTTGGGTCAGACTATTACTATCTGAAGGTTGACTAGTTAAATGAGCATTTAACATTTTAAAATTTCATTTCAAATTTTAATTGAGGATCAGGTTTTTTCACAATTAATCACGCAAACATTTGTGATTGATTATTCGTTTGCAAAATTATCTATTCTGATGGAAAAAAGAAACAAAAACAAAAACAAAACAAACTTCTGGATTACAGCTTCTGGCCCAAACTCCACATGTGACTAGTTTTATGATGTTTCGCACAGGAATTTTCATATCCTACCACTTCCTGCTTTCATTATCAAGTGAGAAGATTTTTAATATGTAAAATTAAGACATTCAGAAAAATTGAACTGATGAAACAAAACATTTTCTCAGTTGTTGCTTCATTTTCTCCAAAAGCTTATGACTTTGGTCCTTCTGCTAAACATATATTTTCATTGTGTTCTTGGATTTACTGGACAAAAATGTTACTTTAAAACTCTGCTGGCTGCTGTTAGAAGACACCTAGAAAGTTTTAGTGCAGTCTGTGGAATATTTTCTGTTTTCAATATTTTGGAAAATATGATCAAGCCTTTGCAAACAGTTCTATTTAGCTTTTCTTCACTAGGGCAGTCATAGATTTTAAGATCAAATTTAACACTGGGAATCATTTGAGAATTACAGAAGGTTTTATACCCAATGAGTAAGCAAACAAAATCCTTTTAAAAAGAGAGGAAAGGGAACTACAACCATGATAATCTCTGGGACTGGGAAGGATGATAAACTTCATTCATTTTTTTAAGGAACCAAACTGAAACTGATCCAATTATGCAAAGAATAAGTTGGGGAGAAAAAAAAATAAATTTCAGAACACCATGTCTTTGAGAAAGTCCTGTCATATCAAAGAGTCACAGGTTGATGTCAGTTGAATACCAAACAGTAAACCCACGTTAGCAAAATTATATACTTCCCATATACAGACTGTGTGGGAAACATGCGGTAAGAACAGCGCAAGAACTGCTGGGAAAACAAACAAACAAACTCTTATTTGTAAGGAGGACATGTTCTCATTTGTTTCCAGATCCAGATAGAAAATGGGGCATGGTAAGTATCCAGAGAGCAATCCTAGGAGCCTGGACACTTCTGTCCAGCAGACATGAAAGAAACTTTTTTTTTGATGGGGGGAAATGGTGAAGCAAATCTTCATTTTTCCTCCTGGACACATGCCCTTCTCCAGGCATGACCTTGTCTGAAGGAGGAGGATGAAGAAGCATCCCATGGGCAAATCCTCATAACCAAGAGATTTAATAACAAGAATGGAGAGGTGTCTTTTCCTCTCTTATTCTCAAAAAATGTTCAAATGGTCTTGGTTTCATCCCACTGTAGAGAAGGAGTATGTTAAAATATTTAATAATGAAAGTGTTGCAGGACAGAAAAACAGTTTCCTGCCAAGTTTTAATTTCAAGTCGATTGAGTCAAGCCATTCTGACCTCAGTCTTTAAATTTCGGCTTTAGCTGGCCAGCCTCGGGGCTTTTGGACATGAGTGAGTTAGTCTGTGAAAGCAACAATTTGCAAGGCCTTCCCCTACAAGTGGCTATGGCAGTATCACATTGGGAATCCATCTTTGAACAATGTCAGCACTTACAGTCAGTGGGACATTTGAGTGTGCATACAGGAGGCTCTTCAAAAACAGCCTTTTCTTGCAGCCTAAGCCCATGATGAATACTATCCTCTCCTTCCTAGGCTCTGTGGTTAGCCAGTTGGATCTTACTTTACACAGCTTTGTTTGCAGTTCTTTTATATGCAAGGGAAGTTCTTAAAGAAAAGTAGTTATTGCCATGAAACTCACAAATCTTGTTCTGGGAATCCACACATCATTTTAGGATTTCACCTGTATAACAGTTTTCACTGTGCTTTTCTGATAATAAAGAAACTTTTACTACAAAATGGAAGTTGCCCTAGGGCAAAGTAAAATAAGTTCTATGTGTATTATGTAAAGTTTTTTGGTGATGTGACAAAATATATGTATATATACTTTTTTTAAAAGGAGAGAAAAAACCCTTTTAGTTCATGTTTGGAGGTTTGGACTAAGTGCCAAGCTTTGATTGAAGGGAGAGCTTAATTTCAACACCTGAACCAACAACGGATATTTCAAAACCCATCCATACATATTGCATTGCTTTTATTTGAAAGTTCACACAATAATGGTGGTAAGAATTTAAGTAGCATGTTAAATCTTCAGCCAGTCTTTCCACTCAATATATTTGTTAAAATAATGTGCTGAAGCAGCAGGATTTTTTTTGAATTTATTATTGGACTTTTTCACACAAGACACACCTTGAATTTTTCCATTCTAAACCTTTTAACAGATGCGTAAAGTGGTAAAATGCTTCTAGAAAAAGTTTCATATACGATGCGAGTTCAAACAGCAACATAATGAAGATTTGAAATATCAGCGACCAAACTACATCGTAAATAGTTTCAGATTTTCAGTCTAACATTTTTTGGGTGTTTTTGACATCAATAATCCTATAAAGTAAAACTTGCAACAGACATCAGACTATGGAGGAAAGTCAGTTATCATTAACATATATTTGGAGTAAGTTTCAGGTTTGATTTCAGGAATTTTCTTTGATTTCAGAAATGCATGTACAAAATAGTTGGACAGGGCTCTGAGCAATCTAGTCTAGCAGAAGGTGTCCCTGCCCCTTGCAGGGGCATTGGACTAGATGACCATTAAAGGTCCCTTCCAACTCAAAGCATTCTATGATTCTATGACAGACCAAATGTATAGGAAGGAATCCGACACTCACGTTACAAATACACACATATGGTGAGTGCTGCATAAGGCAGGACTGGTATAGCTCACAGGTTTGGCATAATGCAGCTGGCATGGGAGCTGCCGAAATGAGTTAGATCAGATTTCCTCTTTTCCCTGTTTGCTGCAGCACCATGTATTGGCTTCTTGCTCATGGGCCCGTTGCCTGCACTTACTAAGTCCGCCCTGCCACCTCCTTTACAGAAACAAACCTTTCTGATTACCACACATACCAACTTTGGCTCAAAAAAGATAACATTGTGTTGCACTAAGAAATAGCTAAACTCTCAAGAATTATGTTAGAAGTTAAAAATGTAACTTTTCTTCATTTTTCAACAAGAAAATTGGTTCTCTGTTTAGTTCCTTAAAATCCTGCCTTTCTTTCAGAAGCATCCTACCATTCATTCCTGGACAAAGTACACATAGTAACATGTCACCAGCTGCATGCCTATACAGGTAAGCTTCCAGGACCAAATGTGAAAAGCACAGACGCCTGCAAATCCTGTAAGATTCTAATAGTAAGAACTAGCTTTTAAGATATGCCTGATGGCTTTTGTTTCATGTCATAAGTGGCATGAAAGAGTATGTGAAC
Source organism: Merops nubicus (assembly GCF_000691845.1). Classification (NCBI taxonomy): domain Eukaryota; kingdom Metazoa; phylum Chordata; class Aves; order Coraciiformes; family Meropidae; genus Merops; species Merops nubicus. Next base: position 77,700 of record NW_008611686.1, on the reverse strand, counting down.
TGTTCAAAAGTGAAACAGAAGTCATTGCGTACTGAGGTCAAACAGCTGTTAAATCAGTAATGCTAGAAGTAAACCACAGTCCTCTCACAAGCTTTTCAGTTTTCAGAGCCTGCTGTATTGCACCTAGTTATCTGGGCTGCTTATGGTAAGTCATGGTATTTCATGAAATTTCCAACTGAAAACTGATAAAAATCAGTTAAACTTCTACAGTGTTTCCCATTGTACTGAAAGAGAAATTTTTATGGAAAGAATTGAAACAATCATTTGATAAGGAAATAAGCTATACAGGCAACAAAAAAATGTGAATTTCAGTAATCACATCACTATTATAGTGTGCTTCTGAAAGCAAATAATGTATTTTTTTCCCAGCAGGCTACATATTGCTGGGCAGAATCCACTGCCTGTGGGCAGAATGGAAACATTCCTACCAGTTCAGGGCACAGTTCACCATTTCATTTAACTCAGCATTTGGAAAAGAAAAAACAAGTGGAAGAAACGCAGAACAATGCCTGCACTCAAACAAGATTAACATTGCTCATTTTTGGGCTATAACCTTGTCAAAAAGTCTGTGCTTGAGCAACTGAAGTTTTAGTAAAAAGACTCTCAGCTCTAAGAGCTGTTTAGAAGATGGCTTGAACAACTCCTGGAGTATTGTGTAACAAGATTAGGCAGTGAGCTCAGTATGTGTGAAAACAAAACAACACTATTGTTGCATTACTTGTGGGAAGTTTTGTCAACCACATGAATTTAAGTGATCATTTGAAATAGCTGTGCTACCAGGATTAAGCAGTTTAAACTTTTACAGGCTGCTCAGTGACTCTCATCAAGCATGGAAAGAAAGATATTCTGGAATACAGATACAATCAAAATAACTGAAAAACCTGGAAATGTGATAAATGTTTCATCTAGTGTAGCCCCTTAGAAAACCAATGGAAGGACAAATGCAAGAGAACTTCGTTCAATCATTGGATAATACTGGAGGAGAAAATTTGTTTTAGGAAAATGGTGCCTTTTTATTGCAGTTAGATTTAAATATCAATGTATTTTGTCTCTGGGGGAGAAGAATTAGGTCTGCAAATACCTGTTTTACTGTCATTAAAATGTGTGCACTGCCTCAAAGCATGGCAGATAGGTTCTAAGCCAAACACACAAGAAAGACGTGCAAAGAACGTAGCAAATGAGAATAACAAACACTGAACAGAAGACCGGGATGTCTAGAGGAATGCACAGCTACATGATTAAATCATATGTGCAGATTAGATGCCTAAAATATGAGCATTTTCTAGCAGAGCAAACACAGTCAAAGAGGTCAGCTTTTATAGCCAGTTTGTGCTAACGCCTGTCGCACACCAGCTTTTAGCCACTGTGCAAGATTTGCTTGGGAATCAGTAGCAGCTGCACTTATATTGTCCCCAGGGAACTGTTTCCCCTTTCTCACAAGCTACACAAATTTGGCCTTTTCTTGAAATTGCTCCCAAGATAGAAGCCGACATCCTAGTTTCAGAAAACATGACTTGCTACTTAGGAATGTAAATCACTTTGCGCCCTGATCTTTGTGAAAGATAAGTCAGCCCGAGGAGTGGGAGAATGATCCTCCTTGTTCTGCACCAGCCCGAGGGCCTGGGGGGTGGTTGGCATCCACCCCCACGAGCAGAAAGCACCCAGCCAAAGGAGCAAGGTGGCAAACGAGGGAAGGTCATTCTGAACTGAGTGTGTTTCACTTACACATACCGAGGGCATGCCCTCCAGAAGGATGCTGGGGGGACAGATGCCAAGAGTACAGATAAAGCATTTCAGTGCCTTTCAAAAGAGAGCATTTAAGGGCTCTCTTAAGGGCTTTTTTTTTCCTTCTCTATTTCGTATACATAGGCACCATATGTGCGAAGGCCTGGCTGGCTGGAAACTCCTGGCAGAGGGAGCAATATGCACAAAAGGGGGAAGCACAACCTCTCCTGAAATGCTTTTAAAAGCTTTTGTCAGAGATTTTAACCCACTGATGAGAACAGATTATTACACCACTGAAACAAATAGCACATTACAGGTGTTAGGGTAGCTGGCAATATGTTTACATCAGGTAAGGATGGTGTTGCCCTGAATCCACAGCAATAGGTATCAGCCCCTCGGGATCTGTCTCAAACCAATTGTTGTGCAAGTGCTCAGGGGTGTCAGATATATTCTCCTCACCTTGCAAGCAGCAGCAGCATTAGGGAAGATCCCATGGAGAAGTTGTTCCCTGAGACAGACATTAGAAATGTGAAGATGGATAAGGAGCACTTGCTGACAAGACAATTCACAAGCACTTGGCTGTCTACATTTCCCCCTGCCACAATCTTTCTCTTTCTTACGTAGGCAGAAACATCCAATTCCCTTCAGTTCTGTCCTACTTGCATCCATCTACATGCAAAGTCTTTGTTCAGCAAAGTTGGGGGCAAGGAGAGGGACAGGCAGATACAGAGGCAAACCAGACAGTATTTCCAAACTTTCCCACCCAGGCACACACTTGTCCCATATTAATATGAGGTCTTTAAAGTGAATTCTAAACTGGAACAGTATATCTAGGGGCAAGAGAACATTTCAGAGTTGTTGAGCATCACATGATTTTCAAAGTGCTAAACCAAAACATAGAAGTTCATGACCAGTAAAAATTATATTGAATTAAATCATTATCTCTGGACTAGTTGAAGGAGAATATAAGAAAACAATGGACTCGCCAATAGTTACTCTAAACAAAACCCCACATTCCCAATTAGCCCTTTCATACAGTTGAGGCCTGCCAAATAATTTACTTACTTTTACTAGGTAGCATTTACTGATTCTAACAAAGACAGTAGAACATGGACTGTGTTATGCAGCCAAATACAGGGAAACAAGTGAATAATAATTTTTAAATATTTGATTATGCACAACTGTGTTATTCATATTGTGGAAATAACTACAAGTCAGCAATATTGGAGCATCTTCAACATTGACAGTAAATAGCAGTCAGTTGTTTACAGCCCAAAATTTAAATCACGTATTTATTTAAATCAGCTGAAGTAGACTAATCATAAAGTCAATTATTATTACTAATAACATGCTTAATTTCAGAAGCAAATCTGATTAAATTTTGCCAAGGGGCTACTCAACATTTCAAGTAAAATTTAATTTCATTGCAGAAAACCAAGAGGCAATTTCAAATTCAGATCTCTTACACTGGAAAAAAAAAAAAAAAAAAAAAAGGACACAAATACATGATTAGATGTGAATGCAAGGGCTTAAAATCTCAACATTACACCATATTAAAAAAAATAACAATAGCTTTTAGGTCTTCTCCAAGGAAATTCTGTTCACGGGCTAACAGTACGACTGAAAATATAATGTCATATAACAATTACTGCTCAAGGCTATGGAGTATTCCTACTTACCAGTGTAGCTGAACATTTTTACATTATAAAATTAGATTAAAATAACTCCATCCAAAGACACCAGGGCAATAACATTACAAACTGAGATACAGATAGTGCTGCTCACTCTGGATTCACTACACACATGAACAAGTTCTGCTGGACAGAGGTAGGAATTTTAATTTTTTCTGTATTCTGAAAAGCTTTTTTTCTTTCCCTTCAAGAGCACATATGTATTTCTTTTGAAACTCAGGGGATTCCTCATGGAATATGAAACAAGAAGTGTTGATTTCTCTGGTACTCAGCCAGCTGGGTAGACCCCATCCATACACCAGATCTCTGAGTGGTGTATGAGGGGCTCTTCAGAAGAAGAGTAGAGAAGCTCCCAGAGAAGAGAGGTTCCTGATAACTCTTGATCTTCATAAAAGCTGAATCTTTCCCAGAATCATTAACAGTTTAAAGGATACTTTGGGAAGCACATTCCTTAGACAAGGAGCTCATTCCCTGCTCCACAGACTGCCTAAGAAGAAACTTCGAGTTTAGTTGATGTCTGACTTATCAAGCCAAGCTCAAGCTTTAACCATCTCTCATTTCTCAGATACCAATTTTTTTTTTTTTAAATCTGAATGTTAACAAAATAGATCATGAGACAGAATCTGCCATTGTAGCTGCTGCCCAGAAGCAAACGTCTTCTCCTTACATTCAGGTTCTTCTGTCTTCCCTTCACACAACAGAAAACTGTATTCCTTTTCTTTTAAACAGGTCTCGTGTTCATTTTAAGCACTATCACTAGTATATCCTAAATAGGATGAAAATTTTGCTTGAGAGATCTAACAGCTTAGAAAATTTTGAACTTATGATGCAAACGAGTATGGTTTCTGACTAGCAGCTTCTTCTGTAGTTACTTCTCTCAAGACAGGGAAGACGTGTTTTGATAGAGTTTTTTACATTACTAGATGAATAAGAACTCCTAAGCAGGAAAAACAGCACCCAGAGACAACTGTAAAAACAATCAAAAAAAAATTAAAAAATAATTATTCATTCACTTGGAGTTACGAGATTTCTTGCAAGAAATAACTGCAATTTGCATTGTTCTGGAGAAACTGCTCACGCTTAAGACATTTCTGTTTCTGAATGAGAAGAATGTCTTAGTGTGTGCATGGCTGATTTCAAGCCTGATTTTATTTTTTTTTAAGAAGTCTCCTGTATATATTCATTTCTTTCAAGTCCTTAAGAATCATCAAAAAAATAAACACAGTACTAAACCTGCTGATTTCTAAGTAAGGAAATATTCACATATATAAAGCTTCAGTATTTCAGCAATAACAATAGGTTCCTGGTTGCAGCATTCCTAAGAGAGTCATAAATATTTTTTGTCAATGTGCGGTTCTACCATTTGCAACATGACACAACGTTCGTAGTAGTATCAAAAATACAAATCATAATATCCTGCCAGGAAGCTTTACAACAGCTGTCAGACTGCACTAAGGTATCTCTTTGGTATCAGACATAAGATCAAAAGATTCCCTGTCGACTATGATTTACTTAACTGATTTTCTGAATGACATAACAGAAAATACATCTGACAGAACATAATTGTAGAAAAGGAAGCAGAAACAAACGGCAGCAATATTTGTTTGTTTGTTTGTGCAGATTATTTTATGGTTAAAGCAAGCAAGGACACCCCTGTATGCACAAAGAACATGGGGAGAACTGAGGGGAGCATCAGCCACAGCACTGAAGCCCAGCAAGGAGATTGTAACATTAATTCCCAGTGCTTTGTGTGTGTCTGCACAGCTGTGACTAGAAAGCAGCCTGTAATCCTGGCAAAAATGCTTGCAGGTTGAGTTCCTCATTCAAAACTGAAGAAAATTATCCTAAGAACATTTAGGCATATGATGCTACAACAGTATTAATGAGCTGGCTTCTACATGTGATATCAGGTTCCTTCACAGACACAGAACTCCCTTTTTCATATATAACCCCAAAACTTGACAAGACTGTTCTATTAACTAACCCACATGAGTTGTAAATTACTGTGTGAAATATGCCATAAAACTTCTTGAGTCATAGGTACCACTCCTCCCTTCAAATTGAATACAATTGAGCTCTGAACTTGAGTTCAAATGTTTTACTTCAGATTATTGTTTTTAATTGTTCCCAGAGTTACTGTTTTCTAAACAAGGAATTTCAAAGAAATCAGTAAAGTATGTTGTGAAAGAAGATCAGAAACATGCAATCAAGTGTGAGAACTGGGATAGAATAATTTTAATGAAAATCATGCTCTTCCATCATTGTTTCTCAAAGGACAAACTGAAAGGACACAAAATTAATCCTCTTTGCCAAAATTAAGCAATGAAACTTCCTAAGGGATTCTTCAGTGTAAGAATATCCAAGCAGAAGAGTGGAGTGTATTTGTGGTTCTTTAACCATATGGGAAGCTGTCACATGATGTTTTATGAGCCTTTTTTGAGGCATGAAAATAAGTCTTTATTAAGTGCATTGGAGATAACCTGAACTCTTGAAAGTGTTTTCTAAGTATTGTTAGAAGTAGTAGTGCCCTCCAGGCTAGCATGAGTTTTGTAGAAACACAGCAGATACTTTTCACCTGTTTATACATAAAAAGAAGAGCTCTTTCTTCACATGTAAATAGCACTGTGACCTTCTTCAGCACGGTTTATATTTTAGCACCATCTTATATGGATAAATAGCCATTTCATGGAAAGACTTGACTTCCACATCTTGTAGAAGCTCTTGAAACTTCCAAAGTTGGCTACTTAGTGAATGTTTTCCACTCTTGGTGGAACATATAGGAATTCCCACAGCTCTTACAGCTTCCTCCTCCCAAGTTTGTTTATCTCCTGCTAAATTCGGTCCTCCCTTTCAGTTTGTGGTCTCTCAGAACATTAGAACACTAGAAGCCAATGAATTCATTTTTCCTCAGTGTTAAAAATATGACACAAAGGAGAGGGAAAAAAAAAAAAAGAGAGAGAGAGAGAATACAAAGCTTTCTGATTTCTGACATCTTTCAGGTCAAAACAAAATAAAAATAAAAGCAAAGAGAGTACAGTACATAATAAACAAGAGTTTATTATTGTGTCTGAGACCTTTCAGTCTGCCAAACCAGTGTCTATTTAAAGATCTTCTCCACATCATTTCTATGTTCTTCCCTGGTTGACCTTCCCCAGGCCATGGCTAGATAGGGAAAAAATACTTAAGTAAAAGAAAAAAAACTTTTAATTAACCATTGCCCTCTGCAAATGGGGTCACCAAAGCAATGAGCTTACTTAGCATCCACCAGTAAAATTCTTTGGTAACAAGTCAAGCCACAACCACGCACTAGGCTCACTTTTCCCTTCTAGCCCCAACCACATCTCTCCCAAAGGGACAGCAACCTCTAAGAGTGCTATTCCTGCAGGGTCAACCCTGAGTCACCCTATAGCCTGCAGGTCCCTGGGACAGCCTTGGCACATGGTACAGAGAATAATAATAGACAAGGACAGAAGTTCACACTGGTCATGTCTATGCTAGTGAGTGATCTGGCAAAGTGAAGAAGCTGGGGTTCAGGATCCAAAATTTGCACTATACACTTTTCAGGGTGTCTTTAATTGGGACTAGCTCTGTTCTGGTCCCAGAGTTGAAATGCCCTGCACCTTGTGCCCGCAGCTCACTTGAGGCACTTGCAGTTCAGTATCTCCTAAAAGAAGTCCAGTTCATATATACTAAGACATCTTCATGATGCAAAAAAAAAGCAGGGTAAGTGGGGGCAAACAGGAAATTTTCCTCAAGAGCACTCTTCTGGTCTACCTGTCATGCCTAGAGATCAGAGCAACCTCTCCCAACAAGTACATCCACTGTCCTTCTGGATCAGCTGTTCCTGGAGGGCTTTCTCACCTCTAACCTCTGACCTAATCCACATGTCAGTAACATAGCAGGAGGAGACTGACTGATGCCAAAACACCTCAGAACAGAACATTTCTTTGTTCCTCATGGACTTTGCCTCTCACTTCGCACTGCGAAGTTAAAGCCCAAAGTCTGGTTATGACAAAAATCATTCCAAATCAACTCTGCTCTGTGCATCAGGGAGAGGTTGGGATCAGCGTTGGGCAGGCAATTTACTTACTGCATATTGATTTATCCCCTTGACTTAGTGTGGAGTACTTTCTGTGTGAAGGAGATAGGAAAGTAGCACTTGCCTTTGCTTATGAAGCCAGCATCTTCCAGCAAGCATCAGATGCTTGCTGTGCATCGCTTTTGGGGTTCTCTATGTTAAAAAAACAAACAAACAAACAAGAAAAAAAATACCTCGTAGCAATGATTTACACCATTCTCACTTCCATCTTTCATTTTAGTAATTTCATTAGGTATCAGTATTGCTTACTCTTGGTGACAACTATCTGCAGGCACAGTGGGATGAGATCAAGATCCTACGATGCCATAGAACATCCAAGAGTGAAGGAAATGGCAGCAGCATTACAATTATGTTTTCTGTATGTCCACAGTGCTCAAACCACATCAATCTCTAAGAAAGAACAACTTTCTAGGGTGAAGGTAAAAAAAAAGGTATGGTCTTTAAAAGAAGTAGTTTTATTTCACAAACATTTTCAAGCCTTAAAAGAAGAATGCCATACAGCCTTTGGTCAGAAGTCTGACTACTGCAAGACAGCAAAGCAACAAAACAGCTAAAATGCATTTCACTGAAAGTAAACGAAACCACAAACCTAAGCTTTCAAAATAAATTTTGAAAGCATAAAAGAAACTTGCCAACAATCTGGCATCTATTTCAATGACAGTCTTGGGCTGGTATTATTTTAAAGAGAAAGGTTTCACAGTCCACAGTGATATAATCCAAAAATTGCAATAAACTTTGCTTTAATTAGAAACTCCAAACTTCTCCATGCTGAAGGAAAAAAAAAAAGAAAGGTCATGTTATGCTTGAACAGAGGACAGAAGCAGAGGAAGTGTCCCTGGCTCATGGAATTTGCTCTTTTTTAGCACTGGATGTGCAGACTGTATGGATAACCTTCCTTTCCTTCCAAAATACCTTGCTGACTTGAATGGAAATGCCCTTCTTTCCTCCAGAGACAATCCTGATACCATTTCCTTATGCATAAACTTGGACGTTTCTGTGTGATTCCTAGATTTTTCCCAGCTGCCTGCAGTATGCTTCTCCTCTAGGAGTTACCTCCAGGAGCAACACATCTGCCTTAACCATCCAACTTGAAAGCTTTCAAGCCCTGTTCCTGCACTCACACCTCCATTCCCTGGTTTCCTCCTCTTGCAACCACAGGTGCTGTGTTATGTGTCTGGAGCTGCACTGGTGTTCTCTGACAGACTGGCCTTCTGCAGATGGCACAAAAGAGCTCCACAGTGAAAAAAGGAGACAACTTTAACTCTCTCAAAGTGGGAAATGTGAAATTCACTGTGATTCATACTGTTTCTTTGTCATCAAACCCAAACTGATCTGAAGCAAATGACCAGCATGTTGGCAAGCTGTCTGCACTCAGCAGACAACTACACATGGAGCTATAGCCAACATCCCTTCACATTGTCACTCCTTTCCCAACCTCTTCAGCCCCAGCATCAACCTGAGAAACAAGTTTACCCTTTCCTCTGCACTCCCAAGGAAATCCAGGGTGGTGGTGATTACCTCCATGCAAATGTTTCAGTTTTAAAATGAGGAAATGTTCAACAGTAAAGTACATTCCACTATACATTCCTGTGGGAGCTTAAAACAGCTGTTTAGAAACATTACTGAATGCTGTTATTCAATTGTCATGTATTGTAGAAATGCACACACACACAAAGAAACCAATGAATGCTCCACTTCCCTTCTCCACAGGTCCTCATCCACTATTACTGGATCAGGCCAATGTCTCCCCAGTAGGCTCACGTAAGTCCCTTGTGTCTGGTTTCCCAGAGTTGAGTTCAGTCTATTCATTTTCCTCCGTTACCCTACAGCAAGGTTTTCTTGCCTGTTGTACAAAAAAATATTTGTGAAATACATATTTATACAATATATGCAGAAAAAAGCCCATGTGATGCATCCTTGCAAGGTTTCACTGATGACTTTTCCAAGAAAACTTGCTGCTCATCCATTTTGCATCTTGTAGCTTCATCTGTGGGTCCTGAGAGTAGGTCCAGATCTCCAAAATCTGTTTTGGTATTTTAGCGCCCATGCTGAGCCATGCTTAAGGCTTTCCTCATTACATTTCCATGCTTTGTGGTGCTGGTCACTGCACCACTAGCAAACACACAACTCCTACACCATATAGGCCCTGGGACAAGCAAGGCAGCTTCATAGCCTTCTTTCCTCCATAGCCCTCCTTTTAGCTCTTTGATGAGGTTTAATGAGATGAAGGGAAAGGAGGACATCTCTGTGAAGTTATGGATTACCGCTCAGGTAGGGTGAAGTTTTGTTTGGTTGAGTTTTTTTTGACACAACCAGTACTGGTGGCAGCTGAAAGGAGGACTAAGACAAAGAAAAAATAAATGGCTTATCTACAAAAAAGAGACAACATTTCATGAAGCTGTCAGAATGGCACAGCAAAGCAGAACTATAAGTTACAGGCTGGTCGCGCTTGAAACCAAATAAGTGAAGATTTAGTCAATACACAAAATTTAGTCAATACACAAAAAGAATTTCCCAAAGTTTTGCTGGCACCTTTTGAAAATGCATGAGCTGATTGGACAAAGGGAGACCTTGCCTTTCTGCCAACCCAGTATGAAAAGAAGATAAATCATAATGAGAGGCAAAGATTTTTAACTAGTAAGTTCTACATACACATTTACCCTTCTTCTCTGAGGGACGTCATGGTGATTTTATGATGCTGCTAAGGAGAACCTTTGGCTTGTATGGGTTTGGAAACAGAAATTCTTTTCATATCATAGTCATTAACTAGCCCAGCTAAGAATTACTCAATGTTAACCCTGACCTACATGGTTGGAAACAATTATCCCTTGATACTAAGAGCTTTTTCATTCAAAACCCAAAAAAGTTATTTTTCACCCTCAACCACTCTTTTAAAAAAAACCAGTATAAACATGTTTTCTGAAATGAACATTTACCCTAAAAGCAATTTGTTTAAACTGATGCAACATCACTTCTCATAATATATTTGGACTTGTTTCAGCAATTGTTGGAGAAAAACAGCGAGTCTTGGAGTTCAGAGCGCTTAAGGGCTGCTGTGGCAAGTTTGCACCATCCCATTGCTGTGCCTGGAGAGCGTTGTGTCATTGGTATGAAGTACAGCTGCGACATTGGAGGGCTGAGCACACAGAATTGGGCCTGGCTACAGTCATCTCTGCCCCCACCACGGCACAGATGTGCACGCTTTTCCTCTTGTAGTAAATGCTTGAGCCAATGCCAGCGGCAGGGAGTTCCCTTCTTCAAGGGGAATTGTTCACAGTGTCTCTCTGGTCGAGCTAAGAGAGTAAGTGAGGAGTCCAGAGTTCAAGTACCTCTGTGTAAGAGATTAACACTACAAGAGCTTGGTTTGCAAAAGTAGAAGTTTCAAACAGAAATTTTAAGTAACGAGTCAAGGTGCAGGATGAGGGAGAAGCTGCAAGCTTGTGTCTTTCCGAAAACTGCTTGTTCATAACCTTGTGCAAAACTGCCTGGGTCACATCTCTGGAGTATTTGTAAATGAACATTTTTTTTTCTCCACCAACTGAAAGGGATAAAAGTTTCCTATGATTTAAATATGTAATAAGAGCATGACACACATGATTTCTGGTAAGAAGCTGTGTTTCACTTTCCAGCTCAAACCACAGGATCTCATTCTGAGCCCAGGACATCACTGGGTGGCAGGGGACACTGATGAGTGCTGACAGGACAAGAAGCCATGGGGTTGCTCCTGGGAAAGGGCACATGAGCACTCGCTGCAACCATGGGCAGAGCTGTAGAAACCCTACAAGATGGTCTGTTGAACCAAGGCTTTGAGTTTAGCCAGGATCAAGAAAGAATTTATGCTAGATTAGAGGATTTTTTTTAACCTGTGCAGGAGGGTTTTTTGGCCTTCTGGAAAGAAAGGTTGAGTCAGGAGAGAGCCCGGTGGAAAGGAAGCTGGCCTGCAGAGATGGCAAGAGAGATGTTTCTGCACCAGAAAGGAAATGGGTTGTGTTAGCGGAGAAGAGTGAGGGTGAAGGACGGAGAAAGCTGGTGAGGGGGAACTGCTCGTATGTCAGCAAAAGGAGGGGCAATGAGCATGTAGAAATGCTTCCTGCTCACTGGGTTTCACACCGGGGCCTACACAGCTCCCTCCTAAGGTGAGGTAGCTACAGCAAATAAACTGTTAAGAAGTACATCCTAATACAGAGATATTTTATCTTCCCCAGCTGAGATTAACTGCTTACTCTTATTGCTTTGGTTTTGTTTTATTTTTTCCTTTTAATTTGACATTGTTTGCTAGTTCAGAACTGGCCATGAACGTCCAGAAACTTTGCCTGGAAACTACAAGGAAAAGTCAGAGCCTTGACAAGGGATGGCACTCTTGCAAAGTGTCTTCCCCAAGCAGCCTGAGCAGAGCTGTGCTCCTCCAAATGCACTGCCTGTGCTGCAGAGAGCAGAGCATTGACTGTTCTTCCACAGCCTGGAACAGATGAGTCTGGGCTTGTTCATGGAGGGTTTGGTAGAACAAGCCAGGATATTTCAGTTAGTTGATCATCACCAAGAAAATTTTTCAATAAATTGAGTGTGGTCGGTTGACACTGGCTAGACACCAGGTGTCCACCAAAGCTTCTCTATCACTCCTCCCACTTCAGATGGACAGGGAAGGGAAAATACAATGGAAGGATCATGAGTTAAGGTAGGAACAGGGAGAGATCACTTAGCAATTGCAGTCACAGGCAAAACAGGCTTGACTTAGGGAAATTAGTTTAATTTATTACCAATCAAATCAGAGTAGAATAACATGAAGTAAAACCAAATCTGAAAACATCTTGCCCCCACCTCTCCCTTCTTTCTGGGCTTAACTTCACTCCAGTTTCCTCTACCTCCTCCTTCCTGAGTGGCACAGGGGAAAAAGGAGTGGGTGCTGCAGTAAGTTCATTATGCTTTGTCTCTGCTGCTGCTTCCTCCTCAAGGGGAGGACTCCTCACGCTGTTCCCCTGCTGGGGTCAGAAGCCCTGCCAACAAACCTGCTCCAGCATGTTTCCCCTGCCTCCACAGGTCCACAGGTCCTGCCAGGAGCCTGCTCCAGTGCAGGCTTCCCACAGGATCACAGCCTCATTCAGGCACATCCACCTGCTCTAGCATGGAGTTCTCCATAGTCTGTAGATGGATATCTGCTCCATCTTTAATATCCACGTCCTGCCTCGCCGTGGCCTTTACCACAGGCTTCAGGGGAATCTCTGCTGCAGCACCTAGAGCACCTCCACCCCCTCCTTCTTCATTTGATGTCTGCAGAGTTATGTCTCTCACATATTCCCACTCCTCTTGTTCTCTCTGGTTGCAATTACATAGTGTTTTTTTCCACTTCATATGTATGTTACCCCAGAGGCACTACCACCATCACTGTTGGGCTCAGCCTTGGCTTGTGGTGGTTCCATTTGCTCTATCAGACATGGGGGGCGGCATCTAGTAGCCTTTGTAACCACCCCATAGCCTCTCCCCTGCTACCAAAACCTTGCCATGTAAACCAAATACAATGATAAATCATTTTTGTTTGGTATTGGTCTAGACTGCATCCAAATTCTTCCTCTGTTGGAGCTTAATTACATTTTATTTCACTTGTGTAACAATCCTGGCCCTCACTCAGAGGGGTGGGCTTGCATTTATGAAAACTGCCTAATAAGTAGTAGGATGGGACCCCTCAGCACTTCCCCATGCAGTGCACGTAGCTTGTACTACAAGTTTTTTTTCAAGGGAGTGGAGTTACGGAAGAAGGAAAGTGTTACCTTTTTCACAATGCTTAATACACTGTGACTCAAAGACCATTGGGGTCTCATTTTGGCTTCATTCAGACCATAACTAATTTCTTGCCCCTTTCCCTAAAAGTCATGGTTGGGTGATACTATCCTGTACACAGCAGCTGGCTCTGCAATGTGTGTTGGGCTGTGGCTGGAATTTCTCAAGTTAGAATTAAAAAAAAATAGAGCCCAAAAGCAAAGCCAAGGGTTGGGGGTTTGTGGATTGGCTTTGGTTTGGCCAGGGTTTCTTTTTTTTTTTTTTTTTTTTTTTTTCCTGGGGATTTCTCCATGTGAGTCCTTTCCTGCTGCTGTCCCACAGTCAAGAAAAGTAATCCTCCCCATGGTTCTTGAAGCTGCTGCAAAGATCTGTAGACAGCAGTTGACTCTTTAAGATAGCTATCTGGGCCCTGAGGGCACCCGTGAGCCTTACTGACCCTGACCAACCCCAACAGGATTTCCCTGGCACCCAAAGTGTCCTGAGAGAAGTCAAGGGATGGAGACAAGGATGAAAGCCATTTCCCTAATATCATACTGCTTAAGAAGACTAGGAAGCAGGAGCTGCCCAAGGGGCTTGGCACTCAGGAGAATGGAGACAGGTTGCATGCATGATGGAGCAAAGGATGGCCTCAAGGCACGTCACCCATGAAACACAGCTGGTAGGTAAGGTGCCCAGACATCACTTGGACACACATCCTTATTTCCCAGATTCTTCATGGGTCTCTATAACTGCTTATTCTAGTAGCTACCTGCAGATAATGCATGCAAGGGATGAGAAAGGGAACCAGGGGGAAAGTAATTGAAAGAAATTGCAGAAGAGATTTGAAAATAATGGAAAAGCACAGGAAGCTGTGCATTTCTGATTAATATAAACCAAACATATAACAGAAATCCTCTCTTTGCTTCTCACTCCATCAATTGATCTGACTGTCACAGCAGTAGTTTGTTAAATTCTCATGTCACAGACAGGGTCATTATCTGGCCAACGGCCTGACCATGGGAAGGGTCAGTGTCAGGTCTGAAGCTCATAGAGATTAAAATGGTGCCTGGCAGTGTTAAAAAGTTCATCATCAGCACACTCCCCACAATCCCATGAATGTGACTGTATTTACCTCTGTGGACCAAAGCAGGACTTAAACATGGCTGGAAGGGTCGCCTGTTAAGTTTGTGAGCTGTTGCTGTTGTTCTGTTATTGATTTAGTAACAGCTACAGTGGACATGTAAAAAGAAGAGTGGATGGTAACAGCGAAGTAGAGATGTAAAAAGAAGAGTGGGGAGTATTTGTCCATCAGACAGACAGATAAAACCAGATTTTTGTCCTTCTAGCACTACAGGGGAATTTTTTTTTTTTTTTTAAATTACAACAGCATTGTCTCTTTTTTAATCTTTGTAACTATTCTAGCAAACACCTGTTGTCCAGAGAGCACTGAAATTACCCAGCAGGCTGGAAACACAGACCTGTCGGTGAGCTCTCAGGCTGTATCACCAGGTCGTTCGGGACCTTAGCCGTGCCGAGTCCTGTCAGTAAAATTCACCTTGGTCCTTTCCCAATCCAAAGCCGAGCTGGAAGGGCGGGCGGCGAGCGCCGCAGGGAGCGAGGGCGAGGCGATAGCAGAGCCGATAGTAGAGGGGACAGCAGAGCCGATAGCAGAGGGGACAGCAGAGGGGACAGCAGAGGCGAGAGCAGAGGCGGTAGCAGAGCCGGCGGTGCCATCTA
>NW_008611686.1:36123-62663 GCF_000691845.1 Merops nubicus | reverse complement strand
CGCTGCCGCGCTGCCCGGGGCGGCGCTGGACCCTTCCCGAAACAGCTTCTGGCTATTGCTCCTTCCGCTGGGAAACGGGTTTGCTTTCGCTCCAGGCATGAGATAAAAGGCCGGTGTCTCTGCAGAAGTTGTGTTTTATTATACTTCCAATCCGTTCTTGTTTTATTCATCCTGCTTCTTTCTTTTCTCCTGATTTTAATGAGATGCTGATGCAATTGCCTCTAGTTCTCGTTCTACCAGTACTGGAAATATTCCTCCTTCCCTGGTCACTACCTGCACACCATCTTTCCCCTCCCTTTGACCTTCCTGGTAATAAGTCTAACTTTTTGCTTCACGAAGCAGGCATGGGCTCCTATGAGGTAGCTTCCAGCACCTTTAGAAAAACAAATTGCCAGGCCCATTCTTCAGGAAATCCAGGTAGCCCTGGATTTTACCAACACTACAACTGTAGCCATTGCATTTGTCCCCTTTCTGATGTCCCAAAAAGCTGACAATAAGGAAGAGATTATCTAACCCAGTTTTACTATTTCTCTGTCAGTATTAAAAAAGAGTATGTGAAATAACTTAGACAATAAGAAAACCTTTTAATGCAGATGAGGACTGTTATTCATGAAGGTTTCAGCAGTTCTGAAGAGGATTTCATTTTGAAAATGTTCACTTCCCAGCAGACTCCATAAGCCACAGAAGACCTCCTGGATGCTCACCTCATCCAAGGATCCAGGCTGTAAAGCCAACCAACACCTGTGCAAACAAAGCTAGTATTACACAGGCAGTGTGCCCTGCCATAACTTCCACCGTGCTGGGCCTTGTGCAAAGGACACACATCTTTCAAAGGGGATCCAATGCAGTGGTGTTCAGTAGTGTATCTACATGGTGAAAAACTAATATGAAGTGATCTCAGGTCTCACAACAGCAGCAAAGGATGCTTGAGTTTCTGCTGTGGTTCATTTGTCCTGAGGTACTCTGAGCTGACAATCATCTGTGCATGGGGGCAGATACTGCTTTCTGATTCATACATGGCAGATGTGAAATATCTGTAGCTCAGTTGGAGCTCATTAGGCACTCGTGATTTTCCTGCCTCTTCCAGGAACTGGCCTATGCCTGTGGAATATGGCCCTTGCATTTACCATGGTGTGTGAAAGGCAGCCAAAAATCCAGGAACTCTGCTTGGCACTCAGGAAAGTGATGGGCTACGTGGGGGAAAATCATATACTGTGCAGCACCAGCAGCCAGCTGCTCTAATTTTGCTTGAGGGTGGCCAACGTCTATGCGATGATTCCTCCCAAACATGACAAGGGAGAGGTGGCAGTGATGGTGTGATAAAAGAAGGAAATGAATGGCTGAGTTAATGGTAATGACAGCTAGCTGGGAACCAGGATGATGCACGATGAGCTGTTGCTAACACATTTGATAAAAAACTGAAAACACTTGTTTGAAGAGGTTGAATGCATGTAAACGCAGACAAGCAGAACTCAGGAAGGAGCTCTGTAAATTGTGCTCTCCACAGTCCCTCTATGCTAGGAAACCCCTCTACACTACAGAGTGTTCACCTTAACCCGTTTATTCAGTATTAATCCCAGTAATATCCTTCTGGCCAGAACAGAAATCCCCAAAAGTTGTTCAGCCCTGCCTTGAAAGTGCATGGCTGCTTTGTTTCAGGCATGGGTGACGAAGCAAGGTGTTGGGCTGTGGCTGGAAATAGGACTGGTGGCTTGGCCTTTCACACTGCAGTGAAAGCTTGATCTCTTGCATTGTAAGACCCTGTTTTCAAGGGCTCACAAGGTTGCCAAACTATAACTGTTTGGAATGAAATTTTCCATGCCAGGTATCTGCCTCAAACTGAAGATTTTGGAAATTGTCCACAAACTCAGCCGTTTCCAATAATGAGGGTAAGGAAAAATTCATTGTTTTGTCCAAGTTAAAAAGCAGTTGTGACCTTTTCTTTGAAAAGCTCTGGCACCCCTCTTCCTTGGAGCAGGATCTTGTTAGAGGGTTGCCTTTCATCAGAGATGTCCCTTCTGCCCTTCTGAAACTCTGCCCAAAGTTGGCTGCGTTGTACGCCTTTGGAGAGCTGAATTTGCACATGCTCAGTGGCTAACTAAGAGATTCCTTTCATTCTAGCAGTTGAACCTCTGAAGTTTTCATCCTCCCTGAGCAGGTTTCAACCTCAGGTCAAGCAGAACTTGCCTTGCAGTTTCAGCTGCAGACTTCCATAGCTTCCAAGAGGGCCAAGCACCTGAAAGGAAAGCCAGGAGTCTGTCTCTTTTGCGCTCTCAGGGATATTCACTGGGGTGAGACAAAGCGGAGGAGAAAAATTCCTGGATTCAAGCACAGAACGGACAAGAGCCAGACATGTGGGTGGTGATGAGGGAGGGGAAGACTCCGGAATCATCCCAACAAGACAGGCAGAAGGACAGGACCGGGGATGGCACATGGATGTGGAACAGCAGCTTGGGGTGGTGGGCAGGGCAGTGGTGGCAGGCAGAGGGACCTGCTGGCTGCGGAGGGTGGGTGGGGCGCCTGCCTGCTCTGCAAAGCTCTTGCAAAGACTGTGCTCTTCAGGATGTGTAGGGGAGAGGAGGGGAGAGGAAGGGAGAGGAGAGGAGAGGAGAGGAGAGGAGAGGAGAGGAGAGGAGAGGAGAGGCCTTTTCTCATTTGAAAACTTAGCTTCCTGGAACGAGCCACAGAGCCCAGGGTCAGCATTTTTGCCTGCCACATCTAACGTGTGAAATGCACAGCCGCAGCCCAGACACCAAAATGAACATGAATCCTTTACATTAATCTTCAGAGCTATTCAGTAAAAAGGGACTAGTTTCCTTCACCTCTGAAGGAAATTATGTAAAAAATAATTATATCTGAGAGCTTGGCTATAAAGACAGAGTGAAATGGGGGGAAAGTGCATTAGAAAATTGATAACTCTTGATTTAGGGCAGAGCTTCAATAGTAGGACAAAATAAAATGGTATTTTATGGCAGAGGGCAGAGTTGAAATTCCACAGCTAACTTTACTTCCAGCATTTCCTTAGCTGTTTGCAATTAAGATATCAAAGTAAGGTGTTATGCTTGTAATATTATCTTTTTTTTTCATTGTGTAATTTTCTTGGCAGTGCTGGCATTGTCCATAGGCACTGACTGCATGTGCCAGCTTGTTCTTCAGAATGCAGAACTGCAACAAGCATAGGCAGCAATACAGTCCTGGTGTTGGGACTGGTTATTTAGAGATGAAAAGAGTGGGACACAGTTGTTCAGAAAGATAAGGAAGATGACTGCATCTTCTAGAAGGCTGATTTGGACTGAAGAAAAGAGCTGATTACTGTGGAAGAGGAGGTGATCCTGGGAAACTCTCCTTCTCACTATAGAATTTTCTTCAAACATTTTTTTCAGGCATGCTTAAAAAGGTATGATTTATTTAAGGCATGTTAGATTTAAATTATCTTTATAGGAATCTGCATTTAAAAACAAACAAACAAACAAACAAACAAACAAAAGCACTTTGAAAAATCTGACTAACATTTTTTGAAAAGAACTTTTGACCCGCCAGCATGTGTGTGCTGACACAAGGAAGCATCACAGACCTCAGCACGTGTTGTCTGAAGTTCTTTGTACTGTATTTGTTAGGTGCTTGTGGCTCTGCCACGGGCACCCACACTGCTTCCTAGCACAGGGACTGGGGATGATGAGAACAACCCTATGCCTTAAACTTGTGGTGACAGGGCTAACAACAAGAATTTGCCAGCTAAGATCACAGATAGCATAGTTAATGTTTGATACTAAAGAAATTGTTTTATAACAAAAGGAAAACCTGGTGGTTTAGTGTTCTAGTAGTCATGTGAAGGGGACTTTCTCATTGCTTGACCGTCCATGGGATATTTGTGTGTTCTACCTCAATGACTGGGCACAAAACTCCTGTCTTGAAAAATGGCCTCCCCCAAGCCCTGCTACCTCCTGCAGCCTCCCATGCAAGAAGAATGCTCTCATCTGCTTACCGCTTCAGGAAAAAAAAGCCCCTCTGTTTTTCTTCAGATCTCTTGCAGTGACTACTTACATTGCCAGCATCATTGATGGCTGGTCCCTCTGAAAGCCATCGCTGTCTGCCCTTATAGACGCCCCTTAAAGGAGCAAAGGCCTGTGCAAAGACACTGGGCACTGTTTGAGGAGTCTATCTCTTCCCAAGATCTATAGGCTGACTCAGAAGTCCCTGTGCAGCCATACTGCAGGCTTTGGTCACTCAGGGTTCTTCTGAAGATCTCCAGACATCATTAGCATATGTTAACAACTGTGTTGTCTATGCTAATTGTTCCCAAATGGGAAATATTATTCTGCATTGAGTGGGTCCAAAATAAGTGAAGGAGACTGGGCAGCTTGGTGTGGATCTCTTATCAGCCCTGACACCAGAGAACCTATCAACATGTCAGCAAACTGAGTAAATCAGAGGGAGAAATGACAATTTGTCAAACTATTGATTCAGAGATGCACAGAAATATGCAGTCCTGCCCTCAGCCATACAGGTACAAGGTTAGAGCCAGACTGCAAGGCTATTGTATTCTTACCAGGCTGAGGAAACACCTTTTTCTTACATTTATTTGGGGGTTATTTTTGACTGTTTAGGAGGTGCTCAAATATTAATGTGATGGGAACTGTACAAGAACAGAGGCTGAATAGGGGACAAAGTTTTTTCTTGTGGGAGTCAAGTCATGTATATGCAAGAGCAGCAGTAATTACTAGGCAATTTTTACCTTAAAACATCACAACCAAATGAGCCTTTGTAACGATTATTTCCCAAGAGCTCTCCGGACCTGAGAGGCTTTCACGGTTACTTATTTGTGTACCACCAGGGAGAGGACATCAACCATGCTGAATTTATCCCATCCATTAGCCTCTGGGCAACCATCTGTGCTTCTTTATCCAGTGGACTAACTACAGAAGGGCAACAGTTTTTTCTTTTTCTCACTGCCCTCATTCTTCCAGAATTAGTAAAACTTTTCAAAGCATCAGAAGCTTAGAATTGCAGGAAACTGCTCACACCACAGTCTGGAGTGTGGGTTCAGCTTGAGTGAATATTCAGATGCTTCTCCAAAGCTTATCTGGCCTAGCCAAAACCTCCTGAATTTGTAAAATTGGGCTGGGCATTTTATGAGAACAGGATCTCTTACAAGATTTTCAGTATTTCCTCTTCTGACTAGAAAATACCATGAGATCAACTTGGAAACCAGAATAATTTATTTTGATTAAAAATCGATCATAATGTTTCCAGATCTTAAAAAGATTCAAAGCAAATTAGCTTGCAGAAATCAATTGAAAGTCGAGGAGGATGACTCCTTTTATTTTGCTGTCCTTAATGCAGTTCGGTCTTCTCCAATGGCATCCAAAGAAACTCTACCCTTGGCAGCTGTGTTTCCCATTTCAAACCCAACCTTGTCTTGCTGCTGCAGCACCTTCTCTTGAAATAAATTATTAACAACTTGTAAGTTCTAAGCCAGTAATAATTCTCCAAAAGGTCAGGCAGATCAAATGACTTCCACATCAGCTCAAAGCTCCTCCATCAAAAATGAGATGAAAGCACTGGTGTGCCTGATCCTCATTCCAGTCCTGTGTCCCAGGTTTCAAAGGCCACCATTTGGTTTTGAGGGTAAGAAAGGGCAGTCAGACATCTTGAAGGGTTTTCCTATGGGGCTAATGATCTGTCTGCTCTTTTGAACACACACATCAGGTGTTTAGCATTTATACTCATTAGGATGGCCTTTTCATTGTGTAAACAGATGAGCTGGCTTTATCTCTGCAGCAAAATCTGAAATGCCATCTCCCAGCAAAGCCTGGATGAAGCTTTGCTGAGAGACATTTGATGAAAAGTAGGTGCAGCAGCTACATCACACTGCTCATTATATCTTCACCTGGCACATACCACCCAGTTTCCTGGGGAACATTTCAGCAGCAAAGGTCACCTGCAGTTCTTAGGAACTTTCTCCAGAAGAGGCTGTTTTCCTCCTGTTGCCTGTAAAAAGGTGCATGGTCACTCTGGTGACTGCAAACACATGAAATGTAGATGTCAAGCATGGTGGAGATCAACCTTGTTGTGATCCACAGGATGGGGCCAGGAAGTCTGCAGTGGTTGCTCATACCTGCTCCATCTTCTTATTTTCGGTTTATTACTTTTTTCCCCTCTGGTGAGTGTTTAACTTTGGTAACTGAGTTATCCCTTTAATGACTGAGAAAATGCTTGATAACTAATAATCATCTGCTTTCTACATAGACTGTCACATTGCCCCATCAGTGCCAATGGCGGTTACCGAAGGTGATCAGAAGGGGGATTCTTTTGCTCCTGTGTTGCAAATTGGGTGTGCTCCAAGTGAAAATACTGATGCATATGTGTACAGTCTCTTTTAGGAGGCAGTAGCAGCAGTGTTAGAGATTTTTTTCATGCTCCAAAGGAAGCCAAAGCCAGCTTCAAAGAATAAGACACAGTGGCTGTGACTACTCCAGAGAAAAGTGAGATCTGCCCAGGCCTGGACTGCATCCACACATCACAGCTAGAGAAGCTGCAGCACTGAGAAGAAGCAGCCACTGATCCCACAGAGTAAGTTCATGTGTAAAAGCTGCTTCAATATCCTGCTCTGAACTACAGCTTTTTATTTTAGAAATCCTGCTCAACATCAAAACTTGCAAAGATTTGAGAATTTGAGAGAAGAAATCTCCCAGCTGTGAACAGATGAGAAAGTTAACTGGCCAAGTTAATGCATACAGTAGAGAACAACTGTACAACAGCATTGTAGGTGATCTGCAGTCCTTCTGCCAGTGGTTTCACCTCAACCTACAGTAGAGAACAACTGTACAACAGCACTGTAGGTGATCTGCAGTCCTTCTGCAAGCGGTTTCACCTCTACTGCCCGGCTTCCTGACAGTGATGTGCTGAACCCCAAAAGACAGTACAACACCAAGCCCTTGGGAAAACACTGTGGTGGAAGATGGTGTTTGGTGTGGTGACTTAAGGTGAAGAAGATGCCATGAGTTTAATTCTACTCCTGTGTATGTAAGTCTTCCTTTTCAGGGCATAGGAGCTATATGCATACATCTATATTTTTATGAATATAGAAATAACATAGGGACTCTTTTGGCAAGAAATGACAAAAAAAAAAGGCAAGGGAATATCCCTTTATCTAATGGACAAATCACCTCCCCCCACGTAAATCTGAGACCAACGAGCCTAACTCAGTTGTTGGACATATAAAGTAGAATAATGACACCAGACTGACCTATTTTAGACAATGTTGAGCTCAAGAACAAGATGTTGTGCCACCTGCAACCCCAGAAGGATGACAGAAGCATATAGAAAAAATGTCTGAAGAATGATTTAGTGGGGGAAAAAAATATTTACTGTCTGTACTGTAAAATTTCCAAACCATTAAGCCTACTAAACAGAAGGCTTGGGGAAAATCCACTGCAGTCTATAGCTTCAAGTGTTCAGAAGGAAGGGTGAATTTGAGAGAGGGCTGTTCAAACCAGCTGAGACAGAATGAGATTCAGTTACTGAAAACAGGTATTAAATCAGCTTCAGCTGGCAATGAAAATGAAGATTTAATGGTGAACACAGCTATCCACCAAAGCAGTTGTATTGGTGAGGTGGATTCTGTGTTTTGGGAAATGCAAATCAAAATTTACTTCCTTTAAAAATATCCTCCAATTCAGGAATACATACCCAAACCAGTTACTAATATAGGCAATTTTAAGCAGATTAAACAAAATAATCTCTGAAAGACTAGACTTCCTAGTCTTATAAATCTGCAACAAAAATGCCACAAAAGAGAAGCTGGGCTTGGGCTTAAATTGTTTAGTTAGTCCCTAATGCTTGGACCTGAAGCTGTATCTTTGAACACCAGGGGGATTACTCTGACATCTACATGTTAAGAAGTCATGTAGGTGGATACCAAGGATTTATCCAAATTCCTTTCTGCTGTCCCACCCTGATATGGCTCAAGCTGTTAGAGACATGCAACATTCCCTGTACATGATGGTGTCAGCACATAGCAAATAATTGCTCACTACAACAGAGCATCTAGACAGATATATCTGAGCATGGTGGAGTCTCAGTAAGCAAGCTGCATTCTTTCCTTTCTGAAAGTTGAGTTATGAGTGCTTTAAATATGGATGTCCTCCAGTCATTCACTTCAAAGACAAAGAACTGCCTCCTTCCAAAGAAATCTAGTCAGGGAAAAGGCAAATCTTCATCAAGGAAAGAAAATTCAAAAGATGGAACTTTATAGGAAGGTGTTTTCTACAGTTTCTCTCTCCATCAGTCCCAGAAGACCTCTTTCAGCAAAGCACAAAGCCCATCTATCAGCTGGGACGGCACAGGGTACCCAAGCAGTAAGTGTTGTTCAGAGGTCACAGGGGCGCTACCACAGGGCAGCTAGGATTTCTCTTTAACCAACTATAGTGGAAAAAGAAATGTAAAACACTCAGAAAAATACTGGTAAAACCCAAACAAATCACAAGGGAAGATAAAAATGAACCTAGTGGAAGACTGGACCTGTGTCATCCTCCCTGCCAGACTCATCTCCTGAACACACCACGATTCACAGTCCTGTTTCTCCTGGTCAGCAAACCTTGTCAGCAAATTCATTGACCAGTTTCGGCATCCAGGTGAAATTTAAGGAAAAGGCAGTGTTTGTGCCCTCAGATGGTACACAAACCTCACGTTTTTGTGGTAATGTTTAGCTGGGACCTTTTCATTGTGAGCTGATTGCTAACATGGATTTCACACCACTGAAAGAATGTGCAAAGTCTACAAAGAAAGACATTGTCTGCTTTGTTTAAAAAATGACATTATTTCCCTTCTGCCTAGCAACCCCTAACAGGGCCAGAGAATTTGTAACAGTGAGCTAGAGTGAACTATCAGGACAGAGCACTTCAAACTAGCAAATAGATATCATGCTTTCATTGCACTTCACAGCTTAGACAAGAACTTGTAAAAGGATGAAAAAAGAACAGTGCTCTTAATCCAATAACTGTAAAAGAACTCTATAAATTCAGATGCTTACCATTTCACCAGAACTGTAGAGAAAATATAGCTTTTGACAGCATTTCAAAACACTTTTTTTTAAAGACTAATTGCTTTGTATATATTTCCATGCAGACAGTAAGATCATCATCTTACCATGCTCTTAATTTCCACTAGTGACAACTAATACAATAATGTAATGACTTATTACAAACATTAACATATCCATAAATCTGGGGCATTTTCTCACACTTCTTCATAGTCACCATAAATCTCTTTATGTGTCTGAGATGCTGAAGCTGGAAGAATATCTGCATAACAGGCTGCCCAGGGAAGTGATTGAGTCATCATCCCTGGACATGTTTAAAAGGCATGTAGATATGGTGCTGAGGGACATGGTTTAGCAGTGGATTTGGAAAAGTTGGCTTAATGGTTTGACTTGATGATCTTGAAGGCCTTTTCCAACCTATGCTATTCTATCATTCTATGATTTTTAAACTTTCTTATTTCATGTTTTGAAGTTATTAATGGCTTGCTTACAGCCAAGCCATGAGTCTGTGTTTCATTCATGTACAGGGTATAATGGGAGAAAAGCAAGAGGATGGTAAAGGATTAAAACCGTCAGCTTGACCACCGTCTGACTTATAGTGGGGTTGGGAAGTGAAGGACATTGCTACCATGTACATAGATTGGTTTGTCAATCCAGACATGAGAACACATTGGTGAGACCAGAAAGTGTGTCAAGGGACAGCAAGAGCTAGATGCTCTGCAGGTGATGGCAGTCCAAAGCCAAAGATGACAACAATGTCACTAGGGAGATGACATCCACAGCTCCATCCCACAAGCCAACAGATGGTAGCCAGGGTCAGCCACAGCCCATGGATTGCCAGACAGGTCCAGAGTGACAAGACAGAGCTGAAACCAAGCTAAGAAAGCAAATTGGTGGGTAGGGGTGAGGATGAGCAAGGTGCAAGTCTGGGCGCTCTCATTCTTGGAACTCTGGAAAGCACCAAGGGTGAGGGCCTGAGTTTGACTCTGGCTGCTGGGCAAAGCAGAGGGTGACTGCAGCCAGGCTTCTCACTCCTCTTTCAGAAAAAAACCTGACTTTTTTTTCCCAGCAGATCTGATCCCAGGTTACCCATTTGCATCGGATGAGAAGTAGCCATGAGCCCAGGCAGCCCAGGACCCAGGAGATGAGGGACGAGGCTGCAGGGCCCCTTGGTGCACAGAGGGCATGGACAACATGAATGACTTGATACATTTCCAGCTTCTTCTTGGGATGGAAAGGGCAGAGGGGGATTAACTATGTTCACATACACCTCTTTGGGTCACTAGATTTAAAGCCCTCAGAAGAATCTCCTGTCCATGAGGCTGAAAATACCTATATGGAGGTGGCACTTGGTGTGCCCATAGAAGTCATTGCCAGCAGATGCTGTCACATGTGAAATGTAACTCAGCTCAATGGGAGATCAGGCAAGCATATAGAAGAGAGATCCGTTGAGGTTTACTAAATACACAGAAAACACAATCAGCTGAAGAAATTCCCAAGCTGAACACCTGAAGTTAGGAGGCTGCTCCAAGGAAATGTCCTATTTGCTTTTCCTGGCTTTGCTCTTCTCTGTCTATCACTTACAGCCACTGTTGGAGACAGGATACTGAGCAGGAGGAGACCTTGGTCTGACCCAGGACAGCTGCTTTCATAACTTCCTAGTCACACTAAAGGATCAGTTTCATCCCTTTTAAATTAGGAGTTACTCAGGCTCCCTGAACAGTTATTAGAGAGAGAGGAACCTTAGTGAATGGCTCAGCCAGGACTCATCTTCCTCCACTCATCATATAAAGACCATTCCCTCAGAGTACCACTACTATGTAAGATGACTCTGGGTCTTAATATGATGTCCAATCTTACTGCAAAAATAAGACAATAAAAAATATTTTTACAAGTCCTTGTCTCCTTAAGAATTACACATGAAAGTTGAAATGCTTTATTTTCTCAAGGAATTGCAAAATTAAACAGCTAATTTAAGTTCTGATGTAAATTATGTAGTATTGTAAAAAGCTCATTTGAGAAGACATCTAATTGTAATCTTGATAAGAACAATTATTTCATATATAAATAAGTTATTTGCACAGGCAAATATTCTCTTTTCTTGCACAACTCATCTGAGCAGGTCAGAAATTTTTTGCAGAGATATTTTTGTATGCTGTAGACATACATTACATTATCTCCTGTATATTGCAATTAAGTTCTAAACAGGCATGACCCCTGGACTTATCACAGGGTCCTTTTTACGGGTACTGCTTCTTTTACTAATCTGCCTGAAAAGTACCTCTGCCCAATTGAGCAAGACTCATTAGGGAGACGCAAAACAGAGCCTCAAACATTTAAAAATCTTTCTACAAGTGGCCTAGCACAGCATGTCCCAGCTGGAGCTGTCTGCACCTAGCCATTCAGAAGACATCAGAAGGTGTCTGCAATACAGCTAGAAAAAAAATAAACAAACAATAGCACAAGCACACTGTCACAACCATACACAGGCAAGGCATGAAAATGAGGGGAAACACAATATTAAATGAACTTTCAGAGTCTGGCCCAACTTTCATTTAATTGTGAGAGCCATTATTGCAATACAGCACAAGATGGCCTTGAGTATTTTTTCCCAAAACTTTGGATAGTTCTGTGGGCTTTTTAGCACCACAATTAAATTTAAAACAACAAAAAAGTCATGGTGTTCGAGTTCTCTTATAAAAGCTGGTACTTAAAACTTAGATTAAAGTCCAGGCAAGCAGAGCACTAATTAAGCAGTACATTTAATTTTTTGCCATGGGTAATACATCAATATAGAGGGATGCGGAGTGTGCACACATAAGCAAAGTAGCAGTGAACTTCACTTCTGTCCCCTACATCACATGGATTCCGTGATTATTTTAGCAGCAGCAGCATTTGGTTTTCCGTATTTCCATTGTTTAATTGGAACAAAAACAACCTGTGGCCTCACTCACAAAAGTCATAAATCTCCCAGTTCAGTAGTCTGTTTGGTCAAATTGTGTTCAAGCTCTTGGGCAGTATGAGAACTCGGGCAGTCCGGGAAGTGTTTATACAGATAAGGGGTTTGCAGAGAGAGAAGGAGGAAAGAAAGTGCATGATTCATGTGCAACTTCAGTTATTCTGGGACTTGCAGGGACAATGAGCACCGTGGGGATTGGAGAGAGTGTTATAGGTATGGTAGCACCACACAGCCTTGGTCCTCTTGTAGAGGCTTTCTCCTCCTTGAGATACCTGGCAGATGCACTGAGTATCAGGCTGGGAAAGTTTGGTCTTGTGTGCCTGTCCAGATTCGGGACTGAGCGGCTTGTGGCAGAGCTGTTCACCTGAGGCAGATCAACAGCAGCATGGCAGCAACCATCACATCAAGAATGATGAACACGAGGAGACGCGAGCACCCCTCACATTACCCAGAAGCTTGTGGTGGAAGAGTTAAAGTAATGCACAGCACATTGTGTGGCTTACAAACAAAAGCCAAAATAAACAAAAAGCAATAACTTCTCCCTCAGAAGTCATTGATTTCCCCTATTCTCACACTGAATGCTGCAGTCTCAGGAATCTGTGTCTGCAGTCAGCACCAGGAAATCCTGACTCCCGGGGTCTAAAGCTCAAAGGGATCATTAACTGCAGCAGAATAGCACATTGGCAGGAGCACAGCTGAGAATGAGACATGCAGGGACCTCATGTGGACAGAAGGAACCCTGTAAGAAGGAGAAAAAATGGAAGAGGGCATCATGCTTATTCCTCTACTGCTTTCTCAGTGGGAAAGTCAGCTGCAACCTCAGAGGGCAATCGGCAGAGAGAAATGTGAAAAAATGCATCATGCTGATGAGTTTGAATTCTGGGGCACTGATTTTTTTTTGCAGTTGTGTCCAGCAGAGAAAAAAGTCCCTCCCCAAGCCATTAAAATAAGAAAGGGAAATATAATATTCAAGATTTTTTAACTAGTTAAAGGAATACACCACCAAGGTTTCTAAATTCATTTGGTCTGGGAAGCTTTTTGAAGTTGCTGAATCCAATGGAAGAGCACAGGCATACAGTGACAAGGGCTGACTTCCTACTAGCACACAGTGAGCAACTAATTTAATTAAATGCTAGTAATACAGGAAGTTTCCTTAACCCAGCCAGGGGACACGTTGTGATTGTGAGAAGTAAGGTACTGAAGGAGCACAAAAAAATTGCATAAATTCCTGATTTCATGGTCCCTGTGAAAGCTGTTGAGAGATAGGTAAACAAATTTATTTTCCCAGTAGCATGAATGTAGTGGGAAGTAAAGGATTAGTTTGATTTAACTTACGACAGAACACTTACAAACCATGTTAAGGGCTTCGGCCACGCAGATGGGGTGTTTTTCAAAGCATAGCTCTTGTAACCATGTTTCCTTGGCTGTTGGAAACTGAAAAATTTTAAGGACATTCCAGGATATCTCACTGAAATGTCTGCCTGCAGATCTGCAGCTGTCACACAAGTGAGGCTGCCTGTTGCCTTTCAAGAACGAAGGTTGAAGTCGGTGTTGATTTAAATGTGTAAATTAACAGAGGGGATGTGGAGATGAAACAAGAGAACCAAAGGACAATACAGAATCACTAGGAAGTCCTAGTCCTGGCCTCTTGATTTGTGTAACTAAATAACTCAAATGTAAAAAAGAGGTTTCAGGTTTGCTATTTGGACTTAGCAAATTTCTATGCAGATACAAAAGAATGTAAAAGTCTATCCAAGTATTTGGACCAAGCAGCTTTTGAGCATAGTCCAGAAGAGATAACTGGAGGACAATAAGACTGGAAGCAAAAATTCACAACAGGAAATACATGTTTAAAATGCAGGTGCTGTATCTGATTGACCAGGGACATAAATTGAATTATTAGAGACAAAATCCTTAACATGATGTACAGCTGCAGACAAGAGCTGCCTTTGAGCTGACACCAAACACATCACACGTTTATATTTAAAGACTCAAGTTTTTAACTGGTCAATTGAAAATATGCTTGTAGGGGTGAGTCCCATGTTATTTCTTTCCTGGATATGTCTCACTATATTGGCTCCTTTATACAGCTCAAATGAAATTGCTGGTCACCCAAGACACCCTCCCAAGGTCCACCATGAGCTCCTCGCTTGCTTCAGATAGACCTGTGGCTCAGATTGCAGAGCTGTCCAGACACAGGCAGGCCCAATTTCACATGGCGAGAGAAGAAGGGTGATTAAAAGCCAGGCTTTTCCTCAAACAGTTTATAGTAGACCCCAATCTTCTCTAAACTGGCTACAGGAGCAAGGGCAAATACACATAGATTATTTAAGCTACGTGCATATATGTTCTACATATGCCCGAGGAGCTAGGCTGAGTGCTCTCTACCACCAGATTTTCCTAGGCTTTGCCTTGCCTTGAGGAGGAACAAGATGCATTTGGGATGAGCAGGTATGATTCCCCATCCCCTTCATGCTGTTTCTCTCCCCTAGCTGTGTGCAACAGGGCACTGAAACCCTGTCCTCATCTTCACCCATTTCTCTTCTTCAGCTTAAGTTGGCATCTTCTTTCCAACCTCTCCCAAGAAGATCCTGACAAAGCTAGGAGTAAGCTCCCTGCTCCCCAGCCAAATTTCAGGTACTTCTACTGTACAAGTCACCTAGGGTCGTGTTTTCTTTGCTGATTTCTGGTTGGAAAGTCTCTAACTCAGAGCAGTGATCATCACTATCCTACACTTCATAGACATACCTGCTCTTGAGGTCCCGCAGCCTGTGACCTGCTGTGGCAGAGTTACTGACTCCTTGCTGCTCTTTCTGGCTACTTTTCTATGTCCAGCTTAGAGCTGCTGGGATTTTTGTTTGTTTGTTTTGCTTTCTTTAAAGAACAGTTAGCACAGCTGTTCTTCCTTATCCCACCGGCGGAATAGGAAATTATCCAGTATCTCACTGCATCAACAACTGAGCAAGAGTTCAGTGTTTGTCAAGTGCTGAGAGAGGCTGAAGAGGATTGACAGCAATGTCACAGCTCTTCCATGGTGCTCTGGATAAAATCAGAGTCTGGCAGTTGAGACCAGCAGAATAACTCATGTCATTTGTGTGTTAAAGAGCCTTCAGCCTGACTATCTAGTCAGAAACATGCTGCTCCTGCCACATCACCCTGTAAATATCTGTGTTCATTGGCAAGCTCACCCGTTTATTTAGGTGTGTGACAAGCTTCTGTTGTTAGTTGGATCAAACCTGCCTCATTATGTACATTCCAAGCGCTGCTTCATGCTGTTTCGTAGACACCTCCTAGACATGCAGGGCTCCAAGGGGATTTATAGCATTCATCCAAGTGTTTTCCCAGGGATTGGTGTGAGGAAGAAACATTAGTATTGACCTCGCAGACACGGGATACAGATTTCAACAAGGCCAAGTGCAAGGTCCTGTTCCTGGGTCAGGGCAATGCCCAGTATCAATCCAGGCTGGGAGATGAGTGAATTGAGACCAGCCCTGCAGAGAAGGGCTTGGGGGTACTTGTGGATGAAAAGCTGGACGTGACCCAGCAGTGTGCACTCATAGCCCAGAAGCCAGTCGCATCCTGGGCTTCATCAAAAGCAACATGTCCACTCTGGTGAGACCCCACCTGCAGTGCTGCGTCTAGTTCTGGTGTCCTCACCACAAGAAAGACATAGACATGTTGGAGCAGGTCCAGAGGAGGGTCACAGAAATTATTGGAGGTCTGGAACACCTCTGTTTTGAAGAAAGGTTGAAAGGGTTGGGGTTTTATAGCCTGGAGAAGAGAAGGCTCCAGGGAGACCTTCTTGTGGCCTTTCAGTAGTTAAAGGAGGCCTATAAGTAAGGTGGAGAAAGTCTTATTAGCAGGGCCTGTTGTGACAGGACAAGGGGTAATAATTTTACACTAAAAGAGGTTAGATTTAGACTAGATAAAGTGTAGAGAAATATTTTACGGTGAGGGTGGTGAGACACTGAAACAAGTTGCCCAGAGAGGTGGTAGATGCCCAAACCCTGGAATCACTCAAAGTCAGATTGGACAGGGCTCTGAGCAACCTGATGCAGGAGATATCCCTGATGATTGCAGAAGGGTTGGACTAGATGACCTTTAAAGAACCCTTTCCACCCAAACATTCTATAATTCTACAAGGGGCATTCTGAATGTGGAGGAACATAAAGCTTGACATGGCAGAGGTAGAACATTACACTTCACAGAGTTTAAAGCTGTTTTTCTTCTCTGGAGACTCAGTGTCACTACCTCTAATGTACCTCAGGGGACAACTGGTCTGTGCAGTTGCAGCCTACAAAGAAAGGTGGTTGAGCACTGCAGAAAAACAGCGTGCATGTGATGAGTACCATCATCTCTGATCTGCAGACTGTCCAGTTCTGCTTATCTTTAACTTACTCTTATCATCTGCAACACCCTGGGTAATAATACTGGCACAGCTCTCTTACTTTGAGAATTCTGTGTTCAAGAGCTTGCAGCAGTCACAGGGAGAACATCCACAAAAGACCTGAATTATCCAGAGCCAAAAAGGACATCTATTAGGTGCTCACTAGTAAGAACCTGTGTTGGCACTTATAATAATGCCAAGTCTTTAATACAAAGAGTAAATTAGCCTTGGATGCAGGCTAGAGCTGAAAAAGAGGAAAATATATGTGCAAGGCTTTGGCTGGGCTTCCAGCACCATCAGGACCTTCCAGAAGCTGCCATATTTTAGGACAAATTTTTTAAAAGGGCAGTTATGTTTTCTGGTGGTTGGGTTGCTGACACAGAGACACATTTCAGCCTAGGGGCCCCACCCTCAAACATCATCATTTTCACTGCCACTATTCCCAAATGCCAGAGAGAGCTGCTTTTCCTGACACTGAGCACTACACAGCACAGTGCTCACAGAATTGAGATGACTCTGACCTACCCCATGAAATCCACCTTTGGGGAGCTCCTGAGGGCAAGGTCTGGGTTTTGCAGAGCTGTGTAGCTGGCTCAAGAAATGACCTGCTGGTGGGGACGTGGGAAGAATTGTTGGCTCCATGCCCCTCACAGCAGGGGACTGCCACTTCCCAGCAGCCCCGCACCAGCACAGCTGACCACCTGCTGCCCAAACTAACACTCATGTAAAGACACTTGTGACATCAAAGCCACGGAATTGCCACATTGTGTTGCACAGAGACCATTTCCAAGCAGTGACTCAGTTACTGCCAAATTCCCTTTTCTGATCTGCTTTCCTTTTTCCCACTATCCTTTAAAGTTACATTTGCCTTCTGCATTGAAAGAACTGGTGAGAGATTTCTTCCTACTCTTGATGTGGGATTCACTGTCTTTCACCACACCATTCTGGTCCCTGACATCCTCTTGTGCATTCTACTTGTCCTCAAATACACCAGTGTAAAACCAGACACAACGTTCAGTGTACACACAGATAAGAAATACATGGCTTCAGTGTGTCACAATACATGGCAGATCTGTGTCTGATTGCAGTTTGTCTCCTTGGCATGTGAAGCCTTGCTGTTCCTGCCACCTATGCCTGGCTGCTCAGGCAGTTTCTCAGCAGCATCTACCTGAGGTTCTGTTCTTGGCTGCTTGGTCTGAATACTTCACTTTCCAGCTAGGAAGACACATCCTTGTCTTTTCTACCCTTGCAGGTCCTCAAGATATTACTACCCAAATCCCTAAGCAACCTGATCTAATTAGGTCTGTTTAGAGTGGAGGCTGGACTAAATGGCTTTCAGAGATGCATTCAAGCCTAAATCATTCTATGATTTTGGTGCATGAAACTTAGATGCAAGAGGACAGGTGTTAAGTCAAAGTGGATGATCAAGGATGCGGCTGAACATGCAGTAGAGGACTGTGAAACACCTGTAAGGCCATGAAGCCCAGGAAGGCAAAATTGGAAGGATTGGCAGCTGGATTGTCAAGCCACCAGAGAGGCTTAGTAGGTCATTTGGCACCAAGAGGGTGAGGACAGTCTGTAATGAGTCTGGTGAACCTGGTGGAGCTTAGGGAGGAAGTTCAAAAACCATTTGAAGTAATCACCTGAGCATGTAGGCAGGCAGGACATGAGAAAAGGAATACAAAAGTTTATCTTTAGTAAGTGCACTTAACATCAGGAGGATGGGTTATAAATTTAACACTGCACTTACAAAGAGCTGAAACTTTTCTACTCTTGTTGGATGGATGCAAAACAGTAGTTTACTCCATGGAGAAGGAAGAAGCTAATATGTAATAAACACAGCACAGTCTACCCCTTCATTACGGAGAATATCAGACAGTTAGGGGTAAGGATTTAAATATAGTTGACTTAACTCTTTCATACTTTGACCTGCAGAGACCAAAAGTATTAGCTCACTTTCCTTACTGTCCCAGATCTGCCATTATCAACTATAGAAGTGAAAGAAATATTGCTTAAATTATATGGTCAGGTAAGGTTTGTGCTATTTTTGGATGAAGACAAGGTGCAGAACACATGAGTGACTTCATTAAGAAAATAAAGGTTTACAAAAGAATTTACCAACACATGAGCAACAACTGGAAGAGTGAAGAGTTACAGTCCCAGAGCCAGCTGGGCACAGGACATAGGGAGATGTTATGTGAAGGCTTTTTGTTTTCTTTCTAAAAAGAAGTAATTCCACAAATGGAAGTCATGTTTGTGACCCTTTTCATAAGCCTTTAAAGCCACTTATTTTTGTTGGACACTAAATGGGACTTTGGCAAAGAAGTGACAAAGGAAGAAGCTTAATAATCAGTAAAGAGCACTTCAAGAACAGAATAAAACATACACACCTTGTTACAATTATTATCCAGAAACACGTTATTTCAAGCAACACTTCCAAGCAGCAACCATTTGCATTGACAGCTATATTGATTCATTTGAACTTAGAAGGAGACAGGGACATCAGACTTAACTTCAATTTAGCTTACTTTCCAAAATCAACACTCACCAAACTCTTGCTGAAACGAGCAGGCACAGAGCCAGAATTGCACGTTCATACCACTGTATGTTGAAGTTAATGGAAGATCTGTTGTTAGGTGAAATGTTTTTTTTTTTTTTTCCACACAGAGATGATGTCTGGTGAGAGCTGGGAATGATATTTGAAACCTGATGACTCTGAATCTGGTTGATTTATTACATCATTAACTTACATTGTTCAGCTTTTGAGATCTAGATGTGATAGCTGCTAAATCTGTTTTTCTTCCTTGTTTCACACACACCTGTCAGATACCTATTTACACAGGTTACTCTAGTATAATCACACTGTATATTAACTACAGTGTAATGCCTGATATTTATTCCTGGACCTGAGCTTTCCCAGAAAAGGCATACAAAAGACTGGTTTCTTCAATTATATATGCATATTTTTTTTTATCAAGCTCCATAAACTGGGGATGGGGCTCTGAAATCAAGCACCTCTTCATTTTAAGACACACACTTGGTCATCAGCAAAACCAAACTTGTGGAAGTCCAGCTGGACCATCTTCCTCTACGTCTCACCTATTCCAGCACTCAGTTATCCAGACTGGATTGTTAGTCTTCTGGGTCATACCTTGACAGTCCTTATACCTTACTTGCTATCATCCCATCAGTCTTTCCAGGTGTTTTTTTAGGAAACATAAAGCAAGAATATGTCTGTCCACCCCAAAGCCCTGGCACAAAGCATCTCAGCCCTTCCAAAGCATTGTATGATGCACACAGGGAACCAGGATGATGCATACCGTAGGAGTTTGTAGCCTAATCTGTTTTCCATTGATTTCACAGGATTATAAGGAACTGAAACATCAACAAAAGCTCGCAACTGAGCATCCTGTTTCTTTGTTCTTTTCCTCAAGAGCTCACACATGTCAATATATTCTGGTCACAAAGTGTGCGGGACTGAGGCAAGAAGAAGCATAGGAGTGAGGTAGTTTCCTCCTTCCCTGAAACTAGTTGCCTCAAAATATGCCGTGTTCTTTAAACAGAAATTGCACTGAGCATAACGCAGGAAAAATCCCTTTGCATGCTGCAATTTCTCCTCCTGACAAGTGTGGAAAGCCTCTTTTCCAGCTGTATTCTACTTCTCATGTTCCCCCTTCACTGAACAATGCCATGGGTCTATCTCAGATCATCTCTGGGGTAATCACCCTAGGTCCCCTGACTGCTCAAGCAGGGCAGAAGCACAGCGTGTGGTGAGAACAACTGGTTGACTGTTTGTTCCGGACTGCAGTGGTCATTGCACAGGACTGAATGATGAGGATGTTCCTGCACAGCATTAATCTGCTGATTTGCCTAAGTGACTTTCTCTCACTTGAAATAAACCCATCTTGCTTTAAATTTACCCTTTGGTCCTAGCTTTGATTATTTTACACCCTTGTTTTTAATCTTGCCCTTGGTCAGCAGCTCCATTCTGCTTTTACCATCTTTCAATATTATTCAACTAAATGAGCTCCCAATGACTCCTTTCACATCTTTCATCTGTAAGTTTCACCCACTATGGTTTTGTTAGCTTAACCCCAGGTTGGGATGGTTATGTTTTTCTCCTCATGTCCAGTAGTTTCTCTCACTGCTACCTTATTAGCTACACTCCAATGGATTCTCCAACCACAGAGATTTAGACAGGCACATAGAAATAAGATCTAGTGCTGCCAAAAGTCCTGACCTAAGCAGGAGGCTGGACTGGAGCTCTGGGTTACAGGACCTCCATACATCTCTCCCCACTATGGTTTCTATGATTCCTGCACAACCAGCTTCTGTCAGGATGCCTTTTGTCCGTCACTCTGCATTTGGGACCTCTGAACTATATCATATAGTCCTTGAACTGTAACTTTATATAGCTTTTCTGTTGACTTATGTGTACTTCGTCAGGCTCAGAATAAAATCTGCAGAGGGACTGAAAAATATAAGATTTCAATGAAAAAAGAAGTTCTATAAAAATTGGTAGCTCCACCAGTCTAATACCAGTATGACATGCCTTTGGACTAAGCTGCTCCTTACACCAACAACCTGTCTGCCAGGGAATAGTCTTAACAACAGTTTTCCATCACTAGATCACGCGATTCAAAACTTCCAATGGGCTGTGTCCTTTCCTACTACCACATAGTTATTTTCTTGTTGCTTCCAGCCTGGAGAGCTAGTGGAATGCATTCTTGAATTCTTGCATTCTTAAACCCATTGAGATTTGTACAAATTATTGGATCAGTCCTGCATCCTAATTCCAGAACTGGGCAGATGGCAGAAAATGAGGCATATTCTAAAGGAACGTATTGGAATGTCATAAGAAGCAATAATGAGTAAAATTTGTTTTCATAGTGAAGCATTTAATATGCATGACATACACCACACAATTACTCACATTCTTAAAATGAAATGGATAAATGTTTCCAGCAGGCATCATCTTCTAACAATTCTTTCAAGTTGATGCCAAAGGGAAAAAAAAAAAAAAAAGCCAGTAAAATTTCTGTACAGAACATACCAATATGGTTTCCAAAGCTATCAGACATGTTTTTATGAAAATTAAAGTCAGGTTAAGAGACAGGCATCCAAAATATATTTTTTCTAAGGGTGGGGATAAGTAAGTGAATCACGTAAGAGCACTGTTTCACGTAAGAGATTCTGGTTCCATTAGAGAAGGCTTATGTACAAGTGCTTCCAAAATATATTTATATGTTTTTACAATTCCAATTTAGCTTAGGCT
Source organism: Merops nubicus (assembly GCF_000691845.1). NCBI lineage: Eukaryota > Metazoa > Chordata > Aves > Coraciiformes > Meropidae > Merops > Merops nubicus. The sequence continues at coordinate 40,999 of NW_008611686.1, read as the reverse complement.
AGTTTCAGATTCATTCAAATTACCTGAAATATGTGACACCAAATGTCTGAATGCTTGCAGAGGAGTGTAAAAGCCTGACTGGGGTATCCTGTTAATGCAGCTGGCAACACCAAAACCTGTCCACATTTAACTGAGGTGTTTACCTCCAAGGTTTACAAAACCAAGTTTTTAAAAGCTGACTATCTGCTTTCTGATCATATTTATATTACTGGTCCCATCCTTCTCACATACAGAACACTTGAAACAATTCCAAACACTCTCTAGTCCATAAGCTTCCCCATCTCTCCAGGTTCCTCTATCAGCTTCTTCAGCCACTTTCTCTGAACCTTTTCACAAGTAGTTTTAGAAAACTTTCTCAAAACTTTCTGCTTCAAGAGTCTTGTGCTAACTTTACACTGAAATAATCTGTTGTTACTGCCCTAATCCTGCAGCTGTCTGCTTCTCTGTCTAGCCATGTACAAAAGTTTACCATTTCATGTTTGTCTATGAAATGCTTGGCATGTGGCAGACACTAACACAAATTAATAATAATATTTGGTTTGCAGGCTGGGATCGTATCTAGATTTTACAAGTAAAAACAAGTCTTTAGCTATTGCCCAATATAACTGCATCTATTTCTGAACAGCAGCAGTGATTTCAGATGGCATCTTGGCAACATCTCCGACGCCCGGACCAGGAACCTTCAAAACATAAGCAAGCAATTGCCAAAGCGGTACCTGTAGCCAAGATTAAAACAGACCATCTAATGAGCCAGCTGCCTTGGATACACACACAGCTATGCAAAACTAGGCAGCGATGTGCTATCTCATGACCTGGGCAGGTCTTGGGAAGCTGGAGATCACGGGGCTTGCTGCAGATTCAACTCTTAAGTTCACATATTCAGAGTGTTCACAGGTTCTTTGTTCTGCTCACTTTTCATAGTCTTTTTTGGAGACTGCTTCTTGAAGCTGGTAATGTTTTTACTTTCTTCAGCGGCTGTTTTTCATCCCCCATTTGCTACATTACTGTGAGGTGACAGAGCCCTGGCTCAGCCCGCCCTGAGAGGTTGTGGAGTCTCTTTCTCTGGGTACTCTCCAAAAACCAGCAGGGATGGTCTAGGTGATCTTCAGAGATCCCTTCCAACCTCTCCCATTCTGTGATTCTGTGCGTGTTTCAAAAGCTGCTTTCCATTCTTCTTCTATCTATTCCACTTAAATAGTTTCAATTCGCTCATCTTCACCATTTGAGGTACCGATTGTGGCTGCCAGCTGGTTGATTGACTACACTTTCAGCTGAACACAAGTAGATATAGTGAAATTAAACCACCTTTGCTCCATCTGCTAGCCTTTTCCACATGGAAGATGTGGACACACACAATTCATATTTAGGAATAACTAGTAGGATAATACATTGCTGAGGTCAATAATTAGAAGGAGACATTGCCCATGATATTCAACCATCGTAAAAAAGCATTATCTCATGCAATAAACAGTCAGGCCAGACAATCCACCAGCCTTATTAGTACAATTCTCAACGTGACTGACATCCCAAAAATGTTGGAGAACTGAGCTTGAAAGAATATAATTTTTCTTCAGCTTTTCTCACTGTAAAAATGCCATGTAACATTTCTGCAATGTTTTGTGTTGCTGAGATGACTCATACACTGAATTACCATGTAAGTAGCTGTCTGTGAAATGCTGACCCGATCTGGTTTTACTACATGTCAACCAGTCATGTTACCTATGAAGGGTTACTGCTGTAACATCTTCCTGACCTACACTGTTCATGAGGACCAATGGTCTGCACTCATGCAGTTTCTCCCTAATAGCTTACAGAAAGAGCTGTAAAATGTCTAGAATCAAATAGTAGCTGACAATCTCTTCTCTAAACTAGATCACTACTTCATCATTAAAACATTCAGAGATAAGTTCACAAAAGATATGTAAAAAAAAAAAAAATTTGTTCCGAGGCACTTCTGGCCAAGTTGTTTCAGACTTCTATATCTTTTTCTGGATGCCTAACTCTTCTTCCCTGTGTCTTTTCTCTTCAATGCAATTTAAAATTCTTTAGACAGGGACCGTCTTTTATTTCATGTAAGGAATGTGCCTACTGTGCCCTCAGCCCACCATCTAGCTTGAGGCCTCTAGACATAAAGAAATATAAATATTATTACTAAGAATAATAGAATAATGAGTTGTCCTTAGAAACCTCATTAATGCCATATACCCCACTGTGTGTCCTGTTTTTGTCCCCTTCCTTTGACCGATGACTAGGCATATGAAAGAAGATGCTTGATTCAGGGTTACCCTGCAGAGACTGTTTTGCTATTCTAACCAAGTTCTGGGAATAACAGTACATTTTTCAACTTGGAGAAACAAGATACAATAATAAAGAATATTAATCAAATATTGTATTGTGTTCTCATATTTAGTGAGCCTGGAACTACTTTCCACACTAAAAAAAAAGAACAAATAATTAATAAAAAGAGCTTTTTTGGTAAAGGAATACAAGCTGAAAAAATCCTATAAAATTACAACGTAAGATGCAGTATGTTTTTATAATGACCCATTAAATGCTTATAAATATTGTTTATTTTCAGTACCATGGACCACTGAGCATGCAATAGATGTCAATGCAGTATCTAATTCATTTTTCACACAAAACTTGGTTGCGAATTCATCCAAGCACACCACATTCCAATTCTTCTCTGTTTGTCATAGTAACCACAGCCAAATGCCATCTCAGCTGAAGTGAAATGTCCTACGAAGACAAGAATGTATCACTTAACTCAAAAAAATAAGGGATTATAATGCCAGTGTGTTCACTGTTTTTGAAAGGAAAAGCATCATGTTTTAAAGCATTCAATGCATGCAGGAAGCATACCTCAGGATGCCTCTCCTGGTGCTTTTTGTTTCCCTTACTGCTCTGCAGACAGCCCCTTGTTGTTATTTCCCCTTTTTTCATACCCTAAGTGTAGTTTCCGTGCTCTAGATACATTCCAGCACAATGGCAAAAATATTTTGTCCTCTTTCCTATAGTAATTTCCTCTGAAAGGCCCTCTCTTGCTGGAGAAAAAGAGCCTGTGCCTGCCAGCCAACACGAAGACCCATTTTCCAGCCGACAACACTGCTTGGTTCAGAGACCATTCATCCAGGAGAAAAACTGGGGTTATCAGTGGGAAGGTAACTGCCAGGATGACACCAGTAAGCACAGAGGAGCCCTTATCTCCCATCCCAGCCATGGGGAACCCAACAGGTTATAACACCATGGTTAGTTCAGTCTTCTCTCCTTGGCTGGGCCTGGTTCAAGTACACATCTTTATGTGTAACAGTATAGAGACACATAAATTAGAAATTCTTGCTGGAATGACTCCGATTTCCACTGAGGCTGAGCCTCAACAATGCCCAGACAATCAGGCAATTTGGCTCTTATTTTTAAGGACTTTTAAAAACCTAACACTGGCTCTAATGTGCTTGATCTTTTGACACACTAAGGACCTCCAGCAGACTTTTGAGCAACCTTAGATTGACCCATACAGGTTAGTTTATTTGTTATTTGATCTCCCAAACAAACACACTCTAGTGTTTTAGAGCACACTAGGGTGAAGATTTAAAGAGAATATAAAATTTTTAATACTACAAAAAACTCAGGGCAATGGATAATCACCTCCTAAATCTCAGTTTGTGAGGGTCTTAAGAGTTCATTGAATTCTGTGGAGTTCCCAAATTCCCTCCTTTTGTTTGTTCTTTGCTGCGTGATGGAGGTACATGCAGTGAAGGGGGATTCAGTTACAAACTTACAGGGACTCTGCAGAGAGTGATAGATTTATCAAAATATTTATCAATTTCAGGAGCAGTAACCCTTTCACTAACCACACAAAAAAAAAAAAAAAAAAAAAAAAAAATAACAACACAACCAAAAAAAAAAAAAAAAAAAAAAAAAAAAAAGTAGTAAGTGCTCTGCCATGCAGTTGCTACTAACTTGTCTTTCAGGGGATATGGTGGTTTCCTCTGGGTGTACCCTCAAAGCTGACCTGAGTGACAATGCACCCAGAGTCTGGCTCTGACCTCCCTCATGCAAGTTCAAGCGGGACTTTGAGCTGGATGAGCTGCGCTGGTAGCCCTACAGTGCCCATGAGCACAGAACAGAACTCTGGGGCTTGAAAAACTAACAAAGGGCAAAGGCATCTTGCTCAAGTGATGATTACTTGTATTAGAGCAAAAAATTACACTGCAGCAGACCCGAGGAAGATTTTCACCAGAGGGTGGCTTTTAACTGCTTTAACTGGCAGGTTAAAGGACAGTGATAGAAACTTCATGGGGTACTGGGCATTGCATTAATCCAAAATTGCAAGCAGCTGTAATTATATCCAGATACATTAGAGTTGTTTGAGTGCAAAGTCTCAGTTCTGGTAAAATTCACACTTTCTAAATGAATTTGGACTGAGAGAGACGTCAGAACAAGAGAAACCCTTGTGAGGTTCCTATCTTCAGTTGTAGCTAAGAAACAACCACCCTCTTCACACCCTGTGCAGTAAACAGAATCTGGGACTCAGATTCCTTGTTTGGCCCCCTTAACATCAGTAATGAACACACTGCGTATGCTATCTACTGCTATCTGGCTATTTGGCAGGAACTCCTGGGGAAAAAAAAAAACAACAACAAACACAATAAAAAACACAGCCACCCAAACATAAGCACTCCAGCAATACAGAACAACACACTTTCTGGCAGGTCTGTCTTAATCAAAAGTGTCTATGTCTTCAGGCAGTGGGCCCATCCTGGCCACTGGAAATCTCAGAGTTGGAGCATGCACCTGGAGGAGCCCCAGCCTGCGTGCTGCATTAGAAGACAAATTAAATCAGTCATCACTTGGAACTAACAACAATGGGGAAGCG
>NW_008611686.1:324-35988 GCF_000691845.1 Merops nubicus | reverse complement strand
TTCAGTTGGCTAGAGGCAGGGTACATGGTGGGAACTGCCTGCCACACTGAAAAAGTGGGCAGGGCAAAGATTTTTTTAAGCTGCAGATTTCCAGGCAAGCTTCTTGTGCTTATAAATTCTCTTCCCAAATACAATTATTTTTTTTTTCTCTTCTGCTTCTATGCTCCCTCCATCCTCCTCCTCACTGGCAGAAGGCACTGAAGGGGCAACAGCAGAAGGAGATGGTGGGAGAACTGTTGAGCTGCCTGACCTTTTGTACAGGAAGATGTCCCACCAAATAGATATTTCATCAACTGCTCTAATTTCTTCTGCTGATGAATTTGAAGAGATGACAGAGGACCCTTCTCCTCTCACTATCATTGAACAGGAAAGGGAAGAGAGAGGAAAGCAAGCTGAACACTGTATATTACAACTTAAATAGGGATTTGAAAGTTATTGAGGACACCATAATAGGATAATAAAATCTCTGCCATGTGTTAGTACATTTGCAAGGGTGTTTGCAAATTTATGACAGTGATTACCAATGCTTGCACTCTGTGCTTGCAGTTGGAAGGCTGGTGGGCTACCATTAGCCAGGATCCTGAGCACTCATGGCTAATCTGTTCTAACTGGTCTGTCCCTCTGCAGGCGAGTGTGCTAGCCTATACGGGGGTAGTAGAGGTTGTATTGAAGCATGTCTTAATATTTTTGTTTCTTGGTCATTGAGACTGAAGATCTTCCTGAAGCATGTGGGTTTTGTCCACAAACTTCCAGTCGCACACCAGTGCAGAGATGAGACGTGACCAGGGCACACTCCTGCATGTCAAAGTCTAAAAGTGCTTCTATGTTCCCTGGGCCAAATGTAACCTGAGAAGCCTTGTTTCCCAAGGAGAACCAGGAAAGATTCCAAAGCCTGGGCTCAGGAATAAAAGGAAGAAGCTTGGAAACTAAGCCTGTCGGGGTTTCTTGCATGGCAATGCAATGTAATTCCAACGCATTAGCTCTAGTCCCCTCTACAAGGCAATGCTACAGATGAGGCAGAGGCAAGCAAATGCTCTCAGCAACAGTGATGCGAGTCTGAAGTAAGTTCAGTAACCACATTCTTCTGAGAACACAGATTACTTAGTATAGCAATTGCAGTAACTGTGGTCTAACAATGATTCTCCTTTCCTAACAGCGTTATCATGTGTATGGGAACAATGTACATTTTGTTGCAGGTTTATACATGTCAGTAATTCACATGCTGGGCCTGAAAGTTACAGAAAGTACAGCATCAAGAGATGAAAGACCTACAGTTTCTCAGAAATACATATTAAATAGGTAGAATAAAATCATGCTCTGAAGGCAGTTGGGTAGAGTATGACAGACACGACAAAGGAAAAACAGCTTTCAGGATTTCTGTGCCCCATCAGTGAGGAGTTAGTCTGTCATGTTTTCTAGCACCAGTACTCTCTAAGAAATGAGACATGTCACATAGCTGATTATTTCCACATCACAGCCAGCCACAATACAGCCATTATTTCAGAAAACATAAGATTTTATCACATTAAAGTGATTCAAGGAAAGGTATTTGCAGAAATTTTATTTCTGATTAGATCTCAGATTCCAAAATAATAAAAATCTTGAGACTTATCAAGTGGGAAAAACCTAACATAGACTGGACATAGTTAAAGTTCAATGGAACCTTGGCTAAAGAAAACTGAAAGCTGCCTGAGCAGCATTTCAGACAACTTTGTACCTTTGCAGTCACTTTTGCAAAGAGCCTGGTTTACTGTGCCTAAAGTGGCACTGAAGTCCAGAGAAAACAAAGTAATAACCCATGTGAGCCACCGTCTGTCACTGACTTCTGAAATTCATGTGGCCCATTGAGAATATGTTAAAAACTGCTGCAACTGAGAAAACAAGTTCTTGTTTCAAGGCCGTTTGACCTGAATAGCTGATCAGACACTGGCTGTGGCCTTTCCCCCTGGAACTGCAGCATATTTTTGGTTTCTTTGTTTATGTAAAACAATAGGGTGAAATAGGACCTATTTTCAAAGTAAGTAACATACCACTTGTTGCCAGAAGATGAACAAACATCTCTGATTGCTGAGAAGCTGTTGCAACAATGAAGTGTTTGTGCCACTTAGGTGGTGAGGAATCGAGTACAGGTGATGGGATTTGGGAATTTTAGTTAGAATTCAATGCAGCAGCACTGTATGCTGAGTTTGGTAATTTATTTGAAGGAATAATGTTACAAGCATAAGCAGGAAATCAAGCAATTAGAGACTCATTTTTAACCATGGGAGAAGTAGTTCTGATTCCACCAATTTTTACTTGGAAAAAAATTACTGCCTTTCTTTGCAGAGCCATAAGTAGAAGGCTAAATCCTATCACCAGGTTACAAGCTCTAGATATCAATAAAAAGCTGCCAAAGACTAGTCCTAATTCCTGTTTGCAATGAAACCAGAACTAAGTAGCACAGGCCTAGGAGGCAAAACCAACAAAACTAATCATATGGGAGTCAGTTACTTTACTGAATGTAATAGCAAATGAGGGCTGCAATTTCCGAACCAGACAGTGAATTGCACCCTGGTTTCCCAGCAAGCACCAGAGGGATTTGAGCAAAAAGGTTCCTTAAGGACCTGTGCTAAGAGAGGTGAAGATCAGCATTTTAGCCTCTTGTGAAATACCTCAGGGACCTACGACCATCCTTTTAAAGCAGGGTAGATGGTGTTATGTGACTAGTATTACACCAAAGCAATCTGCCCGAAAGAACAGTTTTTTCTTTCTCATCCCCACTGGAGTACGTGAGCACATTCCCACACATCTAAGGTGTGCGGGAGGTCAGCTACCAGTGATGCAGCAGAGGGAGTAAAAGAAAGCACACTATCATTCCGCTGATTTTTTGTAATTCACAAGCATAAACACATCATAAACAATTCTATGATGTCCAGATGCACGTTTTTGCTGGGACATCAGAACTTCATTCAGATATAAACAGTCAAAAGACTTGTCTTTCCAGGTTACCATGTCCCTTCTAGAGGCTTTTATTCCTTTGGCTATTCAAAATACACTACAGTAGTCAGATTTTATACATCCTTCATATTCCTTAGACTGGTTGAACTTCAGGATGTGGTTTCATGATCACATAAAGCGAGATCCTGCCTAAACCATTACCAAAAGGGATGATCTCACTTTTCACCCCATGTCCAGGTCCATGTTTCTGCTCTTTCCTCCCCTGAGTTTACTTTCTATAACTATATAGACAGGCAGATAAAAACTGAAATAATCCGAATACTACTCACCCCACCCCCCAAGATTAATTTCCAGATGTATAGATTTTGATCAGCTAAATTTGATCTTAATCTATCGGCCTTTTCTCATCTGTGCACAGAATTTCTGGGTCACTCATGCAGCCTGGGAGCCCACTACTGATTCTGCAGTTGCAGTGACCAATGCAGGGACTGGGATTCCCAAACAGGCAGGAACAAGGTCAGAGAACACAGAAGAGGTGAAGAAAATGAGTAAGAATACACATCACACTAGATGCAGTGAGCTAAGGAAAGGAAAGAATGAGAGACCAAGATACAAATTCAACAGTGCAAGAGACAAGAGACATTTAAGAACAGATGAGGGCAGGAACCTGAAGATAAGGGGAAATCGTTTGCCAGAAGCAAGGATAGAGAGAGTTATGCACCACATACTCAGAAATGCTGTTTGCTGAATAGATGAGAAACAGAAGTGAAGAAAAACAGCTGTCGAAGCTCCGTAGAACAGAGATGAGGAAGAGCCAGAGAAGGCTGTTCGCAGCAGATATATTTTACCAGTCAAAAAAAAAGGAATGAGAATATGCTAAACACTGCTCATCTTGAGTAATGCACTTTATACCTATCACATTTATTTCTAGACAAAGACTTATATTTTCTCTCTTCTCCCCCAAAAGTATACACTGACATACACTGAGCATAGCTTAGTGCTTAAATTTTCAGTTGTGTCATAAAGGGAAGATGTCACTACTCCTGTGTATCTTGCCAGTAAACACTATGGCCTGACCAAGTCAGGAAGAAAGACTGAAGTCAAAATTACTTTTGTCTTTCAATACTCTTCAGTTTTTGACTCTTTGTATTTCAGGGCGGACGGTCAACACTAAGAAATGTAGGAATATAAATAAAATGGTGCTGGAGGAAGACACTTTACCTTCAATCTGATTTCAGCGAAGAAAAGAAAATAATTTGAATTATTAAAAGATAACAAAGATACTAATGTTTAGAGTAAACTCTTTCTCTTTTTCCCTTAACTGCAAGTCCACCATTTGGGAAATATAACTTTATAACTACAACAGCCAATTTCTTACCCAGCAGACTTAAGACCAATAAATGTTGGCAAATTGTACCTCCTCTGGGAAACAGAGGCAGCAGAACAGTTGTTAGAAAGACTGAAAAGATCAAAAGTACATCTCAACTACATCTTGGAAGAATGATTTTTTTATGTTTATTTCCTGTATCAGCAGCTTTGTCTGAGTACTGTGTCATGCCTATGCTATGTGAAATTGTGATGAAAGGTTACATACCGTATCCTCAAACATATAAAACTGGAGGAGGAGAATTGACTGTGCAATTGTCACACCAAGTCTGCATTTCCTAAAAAAACCTGATCATTTTTAAAGATGTCACAAGGCTTCCTTTTCACTTTTATTATGCAGTTACTTATTCCTGAATCAGAAATAATGAAAAATACATTCCCTTCTAACCACATAATTGTCCTTCACTGTCCTTTCAGTTTGGACAGGCTGGCAGTTAGTTTCTGGTGTCATGGAATTCCCAGCCTGGATCAGCCTGTTGACCTCTAATTCAACATCTTGTCTCAAATACCAGCTGCTTCAAACATCTCTCTGATGACGGCACAATACAGGACACCTCACGCCACGGGAAGTCAACTCCTAGCCACTATCCCTTAGGCACTGGTCTGTGCCCTGTAGAATTAGAACTTTGCTGTAATGTTTGGTTACAAAGCACCACCAACTGACTCCAAACCCTTGTGACAGATCTATACTGAGCACATTCAGACTTTTATGATAAGTGAAAACACAGAATAGATGATGTTGACCCAAGAGGCCATGGCAATTTCCTATCCATTATACCACAAAAGGCCTTCTTTCTCTCATCAGAAAATATTTCTTTCTTCTTTGTTTTCCTAGTTATGTCAGTAAATTGCACTAACAGCAATGTAAATGTAGTCTGTACAATTACAAGATACTCTATAAAAATCATAATGAGTTAGAGACAGAACTTCATACATAAATCCCTGCTCTTATACTATGGCACTTGAAGACCCAAGTTATTTAATTAGGTACCTTGTGTAACTGAAGAGAGGAAGTGATTGCTCTATACTCAATATTAAAAATAGATACAAAAGATCCACATGGATCAGATTATTATACAGCTAATTAACTTACGGAGAAAACATCTAAGAAAAATCACACAAATTAGCAGTAACCAAATTACACAGGATCTGTGGATCAGCTCTGCACAGGAAGCAGACTGAAAAGAGTCAAAGACATACTCAAACAAATTAAAAGATTTAACCTGAAATTGCCTTTAAGCAAAGCCACAGGAAGGCATTATACCTCTAAACATTATTCCATCTATGTTTTCAGGATAGTTTTTGATGCTAGTTTGGTATTTGCTTAAGAATTAACTAAAACATTGCTCTGTAGCTACACCAAGTTTATACACAATCAGTCATATGTTGCTTAAGTTGCAGATCTTCCAAAACTAAGGAAAAATATTATTAGAAGCTGAAAGAAAATATTTTAGAATTATATTTCAACAAGCTAAGAAAAGATACCCAGGGCCAAATTAATCTCTATTGCCATCACACTGACCACAGTAGAATCAAATCTGGAAAGTTTTGCATCAGCTTTGCCAGCCATATATCTACATCATACAAAACTAGAAACTAATGCACTGAGCAGCATTTATGTTGCAACCTACTGACCTGCAAGTTCATTTGCTTCCACAGGCACTCAAAAGGAAACTTTGCACTTCAGTTCTGCCACTGCATAAGTCTGACCTGCCAGTTTTCAGAAGGGAAACAAAGCTGGTGAAGGACCTGGAGCACAAGTCTTAAGAGGAGCAGCTGAGGGACCTGGGGTTGTTTAGCCTGGAGAAGAGGAGGCTCAGGGGAGACCTTCTCACTCTCTACAGCTACATGAAAGGAGGCTGTAGTGAAATAGGGTCATTCTGTCTCCCAAGTAATAAGCAACAGGACAAGAGGGAACAGCCTCAAGTGTGTCAGGAGAGGTTTAGGTTGGATATTAGGAAAAAATTATTCACCAAAAGAGTTGACAAGCACTGGAAAAGGCTGCCCAGGGAAGTGAAGCAAGTCACCATCCCTGTAGGTGTTTAAAAGGCATGTAGACATGGTGCTCAGGGACATGGCTTAGTGATGGTCTTGGCAACGTTAGGGTTATGAGTGGACTCAATCTTAAGGGTTTTTCCAACCTAAATGGTTCTATGATCATGCAAGGACCTTGCCTCTCTGCTTTACCACTGAGTGAACACATGAGAAAGGATGTATAAGAGCCTTGACTCTGTTATAAAACTGCTCTCTTGAATCAGATCAATGGTCCATTTAGTCCAATATTATATATCTAACAGTGATAAAGTGCCCTAAATGGGCAGGTCTCACAAGCACAGTATTTTCTGCTGTCTGTTCCCCCATCCTTCCCCAAGATCCAGAACCAGGGATGTTGGTGAGTACATTCCTGGTTGTTGTTTTTTTAGATTCCTTTTATGTGGGTGTCTTTGTCACATACTTTAGAAGCTGCCTCCATCACCACCTGTGTCAGTAGGCTCCCAAAGTGCTTTCAGTTCCCTCCATTAAAACTCTCTCCAGTTATCTACACCCAGTGCCACTTAGTTCTTGTGTTGTGGGACAGCAATCCTCCATTTCATTTATCCACCATCTTCTAGATTTCCAAATTCATCTGTAAACCTCCTCAGCAATGTCCCCACAAACTGGGGAGTCCCAGTCTTTGCTGAGACCTCACACAGGTGCAGAAATACCATGGATCTATCTAGATGTCCAAAGAGTATCTGTCTTTGAATTAAAATAGTAAACTCCTTGGGTTGTGGAAAAAAAAATAGGCAGGAATTGCCATTCATTACAGTAAACATATCCAGGATGAAACCCAGACAGAGAGTACATAGACATAAAGTTTGGAAAGTAAATATTAAAGATCTCACTGAGTTTTTGAAATAGTTTTTCTAAAAGTGTACCAAAAAAAAAAAATCACTCCTAACTACAAGACTTGCACTAAATGTAATACTATTGAAAGACTTTTTACACTCTTAGGCATAGGCAAGACAGATTTCAGCTAAAACAGGAGGCTTGAGCATCATCTGTAGAAACTCTGGGAAAGCTGTGATCTCAAAACAGCCAGTGGGAACAGCTGCCCCCTGCAAATCTTCGGGGATTAGACTGCCTACCATAAATGGAGTTATGTTGTCAAAGATGATGATACTCAAATACTAGCCTTGCCCTGGGAGCACTCAAATTGTAATAAACACTTCTCAGTCATCACCTTGTCACATTAGGCCTTTGTAATTGGGCCTAACGAGGCATTCAGAACAGCCAGGCTCCAGTAGATAATTCAGTCACAGTTAAATATTATGTATAAAGGTCCTCTCATTGAAATTACTGGTTAAAAATGGTCTGTGAGATTCAAGCATGTAGTTTAGGGGTTGCGAAGTAAGTCCACAGCATTTCTAAAGCAAGTCATAAATGTCCTGGCCAGATCTGTGTCAAGAAATTATCTAGTTTAACTTAAAGACAAACTTTAACAATATTCCAAACATCACACAGCTTTTCTACCTTAAAATATTTTGTAAAACAAACAAAAAATCAGCTATTTGTTCCCTTCCAGATTCCCTGCAAAGCTGAGTGTCTAAACCAATTGCACTCACATTTCAAAAGACATCAGCCTTCCAGGCTGAATTCTCATTTGCCAAAATTTAGCTTGAAAGGTATTTTGGGGTGGAGGGAACAATACCAAATGTAAATTGCACTGCGAGTTATAAAAGAAGCACTGACAGCACAACAACATATATATAACCCTGTCTTCCTTGATCCTCCACAAGACCAGTTCTCTCTTAATTTCTGGTTCAAAACCAGGAACTGCTGAAATAAGCCAATTCCAAGTCTTTCTTGTGTTACTTGCACTCACTATAAGTGCCTCCTGAGGACTTGGGGCTCCATCCCTGCAGGCTGATGCATGTAAGCCTATACAAACACCCATTATTTTCAACAGCACTTTGTGTGGGTGTAAGGGTTTGCCTGAACAGATCAGTTTGCAAAATTCGAGCCCAAGAGACTACACTGAAATGCATTTTCATCTCTGTCTCCTCTGTTCCCTGCAGCTGGACCTTAATTACCCCTCCCTGTAAGACATCCCTCCTCTTCAACTCAGTCAATTAGTCAAGGCTCATATCCGAAATTTCTCTGCACTGAAATCTAGTCTGTCATGCTCCCCATCTTTTTACTCAAAAGGCAATATGCCTCATGAGTTTTTTCTTTTCCTTGTTACCAGCCACTTCTCCATACTCATTAAAAGCTCACCCCACTCTCCAGCAGACCAGCTTACAATCAGCCTCAACACACCATAACCTTCACTCATGAACAAAGCCAGGCCTGAATAATCGCTGACATTTTTGTGAACTAGAACTGAGCCATAATACTTGATTCCCCAGGCAATAAGTTGGCTCCTCAGGGACATATGTTTATGGACAAATTCCATCCTAGAAAAAATTTCTTATGGATTTGGTTATGAATGAAAAAAAAAAAAAAAAAAAAAAAAAAAAACCAAACTTGTTCGTGCTAAGCTCTTTAAAATGCAACCCAGCAAAACTGTCCTTTTAAGCCTGGTAAGAGACTTCACTTGGAACATTTTATTTCAAAGCCAAACTTGCAAAATTACTGACACCATGACACTGAGGATCCCTAACCCTCCATGGTTTCTGAGCCTGGTTTTCACCCCCTTTGTGTCTGTGATGGTAAGAGTCCAGCTGGTTTGTTGTCCTGATTCAACAGACTCTTGATGGAAGCAAAATATTTAAAAGAAATTTATGTTTGCTGAATCTTTTGTAAGGGGCTGGGGCTTGCCTGTGGTCTACTTTAATGAGTCAATGTTTCATAGAAAGGATGAGGTTGGAAAAAACCTCTGGAGAGAGGTTCTGGAATAGATTATCTGGCAATAATCTACTTCAATATCCCTCCTCAAAGAGGGTAAAAGAGCAGGCTGGCCAGGGTCACAACCAGCTGGGTTTTGAGTATCACCAAGGATGAAGTCTCCACAAACTCTGTAGAGAACTTCTTCCAGCATTGGATCACCATTGGAATAAAAGGTTTTGTATGTTTAAATAAAATCAGCAGTATTTCAAGTCTGTGCCCATTACCTCTTGTTCCTTCCTAAGAGGAGTCTGGCTGTCTTCCTTACTCTACATCATCAACAACTGCACACATCAATAATGCCATCTCAAGCTTTCTGTGCTTCAAGTCAGCAGACCCAGATCTCAGCCACTCCTCACAGGAAAAATGCTCCAGTCCCTTCATCATCTTTGTGGTCCTTCACAGAACTCCCTGCAGTATATCCATCTTTCTCATACTGGGGGACTCAGCACTGAAACCAGCACTCCAAATGAGTTTCAGCAGTGCTGAACAAAGGGGAAGAACCACTTCCCTTGACCATTTGCCATCACAAATTAAAGCCTCTTGTCATCAGGAGCAAAGCCACGTAAATGACACACCCTCTGATCTCAGTTCCTCACCTCGTCTCATTAAGACCCCAAAAACTCAGGTGACTGATCCTGCTACACAAAATTTTTTGTCCGTGTATTTACTTGGCTGGAACAGTCATGAGGTATTTAACAAGTTAATCCCAGACCTTGCTTCAGTCCAAAGAAGCTACCTTGACATAATAAGTGTCCACAGAAAATCCAAAACTCCATGCGGGCAGAGTCAGGAGAAGGCAGGCACATTTCCATACTGGTTTCTCCAGCTCTATCCACTATTACTCACATTCCTGAACGTAAGGCTTTTTGTTTCATGTGTCATCTGACTTTCCTGCAGGGTGAGACTTAACTTCACTTTTTTGTTTGCACTTCCTTTTATTTAGAAAACTGAAAAGAAAAGCCCAGCATTATCTGAGACCTCACAGTGGATGAAAGGTCTCTTTCATCTCCCTAAATTCTACACAAGCTGGAAAGCATGAAACACTCTACAACCATTGGGTTTTAAAAGAGAGCCTGTTTTGTTTGTTTGTTTGTTTTTTCACATTTCACTGCAACAAGTTGGCCATCTTTTTTTCAGCTACAAGTCTCTGTTGGTCAGTGAAGGTATTTTCCCAGTTATCCTCAGCAATTGCCACTGTTGACACACCTAACTACACAGAATACTTTCTTGTTGAAATGCATCTTTAACATAATCCTGATTAACTTAATAAGCAGTTGAGGTTTGCTCCTGGATTCCCCTCTCAATTGTAAAAAAATAACGTTAGCAGTAGATTTATTAAAGAAACACAACTTCTCACTTCTTCCATTGTGATTAGTCACCTGTCTTCCTCATTATGTTTTATAACCAACCTTTTTCCAGAAGCATCCTGTAAGTACATATGGCAAGAGGTACATTGATTCAGCTGGACTGTTTCAGAGCTTTTTCAACAAATCCAAACAACAACAACAAATCCTCCTGGTTTTTTCTGTCTTAAATCCTACAATATCCAAGAATCACTAGAACTTCAGTAAACCAGTTATCACAAACAAAATGTATGTACTTTGAAGCCCTACAAACAGTATCTGCTGGCTAGAATTCACCCAGAGAGGCAATCCACCTTGAAGATTCCAATTCCCTTGTGTTCATCTGCTGCCTACAGGCAGCTGGTCCACATACACCTATCGCAAAAAATGGAGCTGCTTAGTTGTACCAAGCCTTGGTTCTATATAATGTCTTCCTGCACCTCAGGAAAAGGAACATGCATTTTAATTTCTGAAACACAGAAAAGGTATAATAAACTCATGGACTGAGGCACTTTCAGATTGATGGGATTTAAAACTTCAGTGTAGGGGTGAGGACTGTCAACTTGTTCAATCCTCCCAGCTCTTGAATAAAGATGATGAAGCAATTCTACCTGCACACTCATAGGGCAGGAATTATATGCATTTTGTTGTACATATCCGGATATGTTTCTCTCTGCTTTTCCACCTAACATACCTATAAAACAAAAAAAGATACTGAAATTCACTACAGTTTAACATGATTAATAATTTCTGAATATTTCCATCATTTAATTGGTCAAAGTGGGACAAGTTATGATGCATACTTTGCCATTTTTCAGTGCTAACTTATTTTCTTCTCCATTCTCCTCCCAAAAAACCCAACATAAATTGCACTGAAAAAATATGTGGATGTTTCTTTTTTTTTTTTTTTTAATAATTATTTCTGGGCTGAGACCAAGTATCTAAGTGGAAGCAAATTTTTATGTCCAAGTTATAATCTCTGAAAAACAACTTATAATGAGAATGCTGACACAATTTTAAGTGGAGTGACATGAATGGCGCCATTATAATGTAGTCAAAACATGTGGGAAATAAAATATTTTGTTCCAGAAGGATATGAAATTCCCAACTCAGAATAAAGTATATGGCTGGTCTCTACTGGATTCTACCAAACATAACAATTTTGCAAAACATACAAGGGCTTCAGGGAGTATAAGATTCAATCACAATTCAAAATCTCTTCATCTTGGATACATTTGAGACAAAGGGATTCGCAAGCCACAGGGGCTAACTTCTTTCCTTCCTTCAGAAACCCAAGTGGAATTTACCCAGAGTGAATAATGGAAATAAATAAAATAGGAGTTCAGCAAAAGATCCACCTAGCACAAACATACAAAAGCCCACATGAAATCCAAAATTTTATAAAGCTCTTAAAATTATAGACTGTGTAGTAACTATGCAGTATGAGAACCATAACAATATACCAAAAAGGAAAAAAAATGGGCATTTATAGGTCCTTTGCAATTCAGGAGAGGTAGTGTTAAAGCCAACATGAAGCAGAGCCTGAGATGAGCTATTATCATGTTATTCTTTATTAATTGTTAAGCACTGATGTATTCATTTTTTTGCCAAAGAGCCCTATTCCTAATGGATTCACAGTTGCAGACCCTGTGCCATTTGTTCCAGCCAACTCTTAACTCCTCTCAAACTCCCAATGTCAAGATGGATAAAGAGATCTGCCAACAGAAACCAAATGACTGCATGAAAAACAAACACAACAAAGAAATGATAGGTTAGAAAGACAGAAAGAGTTAATTGCAGCTTTACATATCACTTACTGTAAGAAATAGAGAAAAGGGAAATGTGTAAGAGTGATGTGAATGGGAAGAGATGGATTAGTGACACAATGGATTATTCCTCTCTTGAGGACAAGAAAACTGGGACTGAGTAGAGAACTGCAGAAGACACTTGTAGGGCTCTACCCAGAATCTTTGATAAGGCAGGAACAGGAAGTAATAGACGTGAAAAGCAAAGGCAGCAAGAGGGAATGGAAATCAGTTCTTGTACTCCTGTATCCTACCGAGTAAAGGTAGGTATTGTGCCTCCCAGGCAAAGAGAGCAAACAGAAATTAGGAAAAGCCTAATGGCTTGCATGCATTAAAAAGAGCTGCCTCTGCCTTTCTTCCTTCCTGCCCTGGGCTGCATTATCTCAGCCTTGGTGCTGACAAAGGCACTCATCCAATGAGAAAGGGATCATCTTCTCCCCAAAAGAAAACTACTTGCTTTTTCCTGCCGGGTTATTTGTCTGCCAAATTAGCCTCTTCAATAGCAATGGAGAGAGAAATAGGACACTATCTTTTCTGCAACAGTGAGCCACTAAATTGGTTTAGTCAACTTGCCCACTAGATGCAGCCGTAATCTGTGCACAGAAGCTCTTCAGTTTTGCTGAGGGGCTCCATGATACAACAGCATTTTTGCTGGCAGGGAGATGCCTTCCTCACCTCTTTGATGGATTGATCCACGTTTGAATGCAAGCACAATTGAACTCCAAATGTGTTATTATTAAATCTCACTTTGTTCTTAGCTGTTTTAGCAAGTCTTTTTCATGTAGATTAAAATATAGGAAATCATTTAGGAATATTCACTCTGGTATGTTGCTAGCAACATGGACATTGCTGAGCTTTTCACAAATACATAAGCCTGTAGCCTTTTGGTACTAGTTACCAAGTCTTATGCCATCAGAAATCAATTTCGCATCAGTACACCATAAGCTGGAATGGCCCATTGGTCTCTCAGCTACTAATAGCTAAAATAATGCTGACATCTAGTGGGTGGCTGCACTCTTGCACCTCTGTGCAGGTCCTGAAGCTATCTGTATGTGTGTCATTACTTAACCTTGGGAAGCGAGAGGCTCCAGATGGAAGTGTCATGTCCGTCCCAGTTGTGCACTATTCAAACAAAGAAAATGCATCCTAGTTCTGCAGAGATCATAAATTCAATTAAAAGGTGGAGGAGAGGATAGGAAAACAATGTTATTCCACTTTTCATAGAATCATAGAATCATAGGGGTTGGAAGGGACCTCGAAAGATCATCTAGTCCAACCCCCCTGCCAGAGCAGGGTCACCTAGAGTACATCACACAGGAAGGCGTCCAGGCGGGTTTTGAATGACTCCAGTGAAGGAGACTCCACAACCTCTCTGGGCAGCCTGTTCCAGTGCTCCGTCACCCTCACAGTGAAAAAATTTTTTCTGATATTCATCTTGAACCTCCTATGCTCCAATTTGCACCCATTACCCCTTGTCCTATCATAGGTCATCACTGAAAAAAGCAAAAGTTACCATGGGATAAAAGAAATTAGAAGCCAGGTGATCAAAAGCTGATGGGTTTAAGACCGCAGCCCAACAGAGCTGAAGAAAACTAAAGA
The DNA here is from genome assembly GCF_000691845.1 of Merops nubicus. Taxonomy (NCBI): domain Eukaryota; kingdom Metazoa; phylum Chordata; class Aves; order Coraciiformes; family Meropidae; genus Merops; species Merops nubicus. The sequence goes on along the minus strand of NW_008611686.1, from coordinate 22,049 downwards.
GGAGTCCAGACTTTCCCAGAAACATCAGGTGCTTGAAAATTGTCAAATTTGATGAGCTGGAGTGAGGCACATAAAATACTTAACCCCACCCAAGGTACTCCTCACTGCCAGGTAGCAGCTCCTCTCACAGCACACAAATGATGGCTGACTCTGCACTAGAGCACTGCTGCTTCTGGTCTGAGCAGGGAGAAGGCTCTCTGGGTTGAAGTGTCTTAAGTGACCCATAATAAAAGGAGAATATACCCAGGCGAAGCAGCTGGACATTGAGAGACCCCAAACGTAAAACAAGTTGAACACTGACAGATCTCAAAGATAGACAAAGAGAATCCTGGCCATGGCAAAGATAGACATCTTGTCCTGTCTTACCTGGACAGTGAGCTTTTTGTTGAGAGACCTATAAACTACAACTCAGATAAAGCCATAAAAGGATAAACCACTTTGTAAGAAAGTTCTGCAAAGGCATTCACATGGATCTCATTTTGGCACTGGACTGCAGTCCTATTCATGTCAACTGCCAGAAAACTGGTAAAAAAACTAAATAGATACATCTCCAGCAAATGCACATCACTGCCCATACACGACTCCAACACTGTGTTTGCCTCCTAATGTACTAAAGAGGAAGGACAGACAGACTCCTTGATCATACAGCACATTTAAATTTTCCAGTATAACTTAAACATCCGGCCCTTGAAGATGCAACTGGAAAGCTTGGTATATATTTACAGGTTGACTAAACTGAGAGATGGTTCCCTGTCTTCAGAGTTATGCAAAGCTGTTCTGAAATTCTCTTGAAATGCTGGTTGTTAGAAACTCATTTGGTGATAGAGGAGCATAGGCCAGTGTCTTACCCAGAGCCGGAGTAAAAGAGGCAATCCAGAGATGAGAAAGTCAGCCTTCCTCATGCTAGAAATCAGTTGTGCTATTTTCTAGTGACAGAAGGTACACATTTGCCTGGAAACAAGTTGTTGGACTACAGATACACCTCATACACCTGCTCTTGCATTATGTTATTTCTTACCAAGAAGAGTCCAAAAAGACCATTACTGTACGTGGCAACAGTACCTTACCTCATTTCAGAGCAGACTGCTGTGGGGGAAGGCTATTCTCCTTTTCCCAGGTGCCAAGAAGTCCTGGAGATCATAGGTAACAAAGCAGACAGCAAGATCTCATAGGTGCCATTGCTGCTGCTACCAGTAACCCAGGAGGTATGCCCACTGCCACTGAGAAGCTGATGGGACTGAAAATAATTCAAGGAGAAGTACAAAAAGTAGGACCACAGCAAGACTGCTGACTATTTGGAAATATCTGTATGTAGCAGAGGAATGAAATCACACTTTTGTCACAAAAAATATATTTCAGTACCAGAAGGAAACCACAGAATCGCTGTTTGGAAAGGACCTTTAAGATCACATCAAACCATTATCTAACTCTACCAGGCCACTACTACACCATATGCCTGAGTACCCATCTAGATGGCTTTTAAATGCATCCAGGGATGGTGATTCAACCACTTTCCTGGGAAGCCTGTTCCAGTCGCTCACAACCCTTTTGGTGTAGAAGTTTTGCCTAACATCTAACCTAAACCTCCCCTGCCATAACTTAATACCATTGCCTCTTGTCCCACCAGTTGGGGCATGTAAGAAGAGGCCAACACCCACCTACCTGCAACCTCCTTTCAGGCAGTTGTAGAGAGCAATAAGGTCTCCCCTCAGCCTCCCCTTCATCAGGCTAAACAACCCCAGTTCCCTCAGCCTCTCCTCCTAAGGCTTATCCTGAAGACCCTTCACCAGCTTTGTTGCCTTTCTCTGCACCCTCTCTAGAACCTCAATGTCCTTCTTTCACTGTGGTGCCCAAAACTGAACCCAGTACTCAAGATGCAGCCTGATCAGTGCCAAATACAGTGGGACCATCACTTCTCTAGTTCTGGTGACTACACTGTTCCTAATCCAAGCCAGGATGTCACTGGGCTTCTTGGCCATCTGGGCTCACTGCTGGCTCATGTTCAGTCGGCTGTCAGCCAACACCCCCAGGTCCCTTTCTGCCCAGTAACTTTCCATATATTAGCAGAACTCACCTGTTAGAGGACAAGCCAAGAAGCCCACATGCAGTAATCCGTCTTCATAATTTTTGCAAATTTTCACATATTTTACAGCAGTAAATGCCCAACGTTGTCTGAAATAGCAAAGTCCTGCCTGAGGCAACAGAGGTACTATATGGCCCACATGATCTGTGCTGATTTTCATCTCATTGCTCTGGCAACTTTCCTACAGGCCAAAACAAAATTCTTAGCAACAGTATACATGTTATTCTGAATAACTTGAGCAATGAACATTGTGTTGTTTTAATGTATTGCTCAAAGTACTCATACCAAGGCAAAATATATCTGCAAAACTGACCGATTATGTCAAATGGTATTGACACAGGCACATTTTTCATGAGGACTTAAAGCAACTGTTCTCTAGTATCCCAAATCTCATTATTATCACAGTAGGAGTTATTAAAGGCAATTATCTAATTTCAACTTTCAATAATTTGAAAGCAATTAAATCAATCCGTGTCTCAAGTACCTTCATGGTTTTGGATCTAAATTTCACTAGAACCTTCAGTCAAAGTAGTGAAGTGGTGTCAACAAGTGGAGGAAAGCACTCCAAAAGCTGTTTCAGTTGTAAGTACTGCAGGTGCCTCAGCACTACTGGCAGCCCACAGTACAGAAGTGCTCAAACAATTTTTATTCACAACTATTGGCTATCATAACCCAATATTCTCTCTGAGCTAACTTTACTCTTTTCACAACAGAGTCCTTCATAAAACATGGAGGAAGGTGAGCTCTAAGAGACCAAGTATCAAGGAGGTTTGGGAACACTTTATGCGAAGGATTCCAACCCAACAACACAGTATCATTGCAGGTTGCCCACACGTAGATTTCCAGTTCTTCTACAACAAATACTTGCAATGATTTTTCTACTCTGTAACACCTAAGAAATCCATTTGCATGGATTGAGACTTAATAAATCACCTGTAACAGGTACTAAGAGAAGTCATTGTTATGGAGTTAACTGTAAGGGGCTTACTAATGATTAAACAATGATCAAATGATAACTAATTGATGATTGAATAGAAATTAAATGGTGATTAAGCAATAATTGAATGGCAATTGAATACTGATTTGACAATGATTTAAATTATTATTTACACAGTAGTCAAACACTTTGCTGATTACAATACTTCTAATAATTAGCTACAGCTGGGTATGTATGTTGTATGCTACCAACATATACATGTATGTATAGAGACACACAACACACTATGAGGCCTAATGTGAATTACCATTCACCTCATTGCATGTATCAGACACTGGGTAGAGTCTCTCATCCCCAAGAAGTAAGTCCGAGCAGCGTCCTCGCTGCCGGGAAGGTCGTGGCGCAGCCCAGAGCCGTCGGTGTGGGAGAGCTCAGAGGGCCCCGGGACGCTACACGTCTTTCCGGGGCACAGCCAGCCACTGGCAGCCCGGGCTCTGCAGCTGTGCCAGCCTTAGTTTTGTCTAGGATGTGCTGCTCACATCCTCTGTGGCACTTCAGGAACTCTCAGGCTACCCAGCTGAGTCTTCTTTCCATTAATGAAACCACTGCAGCTACAAGTAAGTTTCCCTGCAGTTATCCAGGTGATAATTCATTTTTACCCCAGGAACTGTCTCTCTATGGTATTCTCCAAGTTGTTAAAAATCACTCAGGGTGAAAAAGCATTTGCAAAGTACTTTCCCTGCGAACAATAATCCAAGCTAGTATGAGGAAAATTACTTCCTTTGGGAAATACGGGTGTTGGCAAGAGTAATACAATTATTTTAAGTATACTTTATCACGATGTAAGAAAAATAATTTAGATGTATGATCGTTACTGAGCTTGTGCTAGCAATAGCAGCTGTATCTGCCAGCCATCATCAGGATACAATTGTCTTGTGAGAATGCGAGCACAGACAGCAATGCTGGTGTTCCAAGAGATGGAAGGATGCTTCCAGTCAGAGTGCAAGTAATAGAGGAAATGCAAAGGGAGCTGCACTTCTCACTAAAGGATGGCCAATGGCAAGCAGAAGAAACAGCAGAGCTCTGCAGAGCCATTTCATGTTAAAGTAGCTAGCAAAAAGCTTCAAAGGTCACATAAAATCAACAATACAAATGGACTGTGAATTTTTATTACTATACAATACCTAATTTTCAATTTCAATTAATTAACTGTTAGGGTCATACTAATCTCAAGTTTGTTCTTCCTATCGCTCAGATGTATGGTGTGACATTAATGAACAGAACAACTTAGGTCTTTCTATTCCCAAGATGAAATAGGCTTTATTTTCTCAACAGTCTGGAAATTAATTGACACAGTAGCCTCTTAGTAAAAGCATAAAATATTTTAACTCCTAAAATGTGAAAAGCTCTTTAGATTACAAGTAACGGGATTATATAAAATCTTACCTTTTTTACTTCATAATTTTTTATCTCAATTTCTGCCCAAGTACTCTGATAACAGTAGCCTAAGGCAGGCTGGTCAGGGAGGCATAAAACGTTTTTTTCTAATTTAGCCTTAGCAAACACACCTAGAGATTTCCAAGAACAATCTGTCCATTCCAACTTTCACAGTTTACTCACCTTCAGGATTGAGAACGCCGTTCCTTCCAGAGAATATCAATGTTTTCAAAAACTAAGTCCTTAACCGAAACTCAGTTCCCACCTCATTCTCTATCCCATCAATGATGAGTATATGGAGTCAGTGAAAATGAGAGCAAATTAAGCAGTTCTTACAAAAAAAAAAAATTATATACTTTTTTAAATGAAGCACAATACCAGAGGAACAGATGTCACCAAGTTGTCAGCCTTTACATGCTCCCCATGACTAATGGCATGTCCCTCTGCTCACAATACAGCACAATTTAAGCTTCCCTGATAACCATCACTAAGCTGAGGACCATTTATTTCCTCAGCAGTGCCTCCACCCTTCAGCAAGAGCACCAAGAGCAGGGGACACACAGGCTTGATTCTCAACAGGAGGAACATTGCCTATCAGCTTGCTCACACAGTCACCAGAGCTACAGTCAAAGATGAGTCCTACTAAGTGGATGGACAGCAGCCCATGAGAAACAGGTAGGACATGACACTTCATCAGCCCCTAACTCCATTCCTCCCCTCTGAGACAGTCATTTCTGTTTCCGTGGCTATAAACTGCTAAACTAATAAAAATTACTTGGATAAAAATCTGTTACCTTCAAGGCTACAATCAGTTAACCCACTCCCTACAAATCAGTCACAGAAAGCACGTGAATAACAAATGCCTTTCCAAAAGAAGCCAACACTGACCCAGCTGAACAATAATAGGTGAAAAACTTTTCTGTTATTTTTAACTATAGTTACATTATTTACTGTCAGGTCAAAAAAACTCCACTGAAAAAGTTAATCAGCCACTTTCTTAAGAGAGTCGTGACTTACCAGGCACTTTCCTTCTGATTGATGTTTGAAAGTGTGCTTGTACTTGCTGCTCCTATTTACATGACACTTACTCTTCTGCTATAGTGAAAAGCTTCTATCCCTCCGGACTACAAAATCCCGCACCCACAAACATGGGCCAAGTGTAAGAAGATCAAGTTTTCAAGTTTTCCGAAACTACTATTTGAAAACTACCAAATATTGGTAATTTTCCACGTTACAACAGTTGCAAGAAAGAAAGAGCAGCTCCCATTAATAACTTAAGAAAAAGTAAGCTTTAGTGTGGCTACATTTCTATTAAAAATAACACTATGTCAACGGAAGTCTTTATTTCCAAGTGTTCAAACTGTTATTACACATATGCCATTTAACTACTTTTTTATTTGAACATTAACGTAATTACAGTTGGAGGGCTCATTTTTCCAGCAGCCTCTGGAGCAGATACCACCAGAGCAAAACATGAAACATTCGACATGGTTAACAATATGACAGTTGAGTTACCAGAATTACAGTCTATTTTTTCGCTAACAGATCACATAAGAGGTACGTAACTGGGGCAGTTCCTTTAACAGAAATATCAAGCTTAGTACTGCATTTGTTTAATTTCGGTATGAACACCTCTACATAAGAGCAACATTGTAAATGACAGTTTGACTTATCACACATACGGTACTTTGGCAGCTCTGTGACCTGTTATCCCTCCTAAGCTCCACAGCAGGTTTAATGGCTAAAACATATTGCTAATATGCCCTGTACAAACATCAAGAATCAAATGCATCTTTCTTTTGCCACTTCAATGTGAAAGGGAGTGGTTTTTTTATCCCATATTACATAGCTTTCTGATACATGCACAATTTTCATTCAGACACTTCTACATGTACCCTACCATTCTGTCTGCAAGAAAATAATCTTTATGCAAAAAAATTCTCAATTTTCTTCTCAAATTAGAAAGACTATAGCCATTGATAATTACATGACAAATCACTAGCAACTATTGATTTCAAAATAACACTAAACCTGTCAAATGTTTACCAAGTAACAAGGACATCAGTCATCTGATGTGCAATGAATTCCCTCACAATTCAACTTATTCCATTTTGAATACACCTGTGAAACTGACTGGCTGACTTAGTTATCTCCTTTGTAGGACATTCATACAGATGTTAAGACTGGCTCAGCTAAAATATATGATATTCTATCTTTATTGCAGGCATTAATATAACTGGTAGATAGAAAACTATTTTCAAACACACAAGCTAAGTAAAATCAAACTGCCCCAAGTTTTATCAAGTAAAATGGGATAAACAGCTCCAGTAATTATCACCACAGATTCAGCACGGGAGTTATCTGTCAAAGGAACTAACAGTTCTTGGTTAATAATTGCTAATTTCTTTGAACACCTCTACCATCACTTTCCACAAGAGAACTTATCACTATATTAAAACTTTTTCACTTACTCTCCCCAAAGGAATTTAATTTTCTACCTTTCTGAACACAATTTTATCATACTCTGATACACAAGCGCAATCCAATGACCTACTACCACAGTAATCTAAGTGATGACAATGTTCCCTCTAATATAATCATGCAAGTAGCCACATGAAAGTTTTGAGGTAAAACAGGTGAAATCGCATTGCAAAATTTTAGATTTATAGGAAAAAAAAAAAAGACACATACATACCACAAACAAAAAAAATAGAACCTGTCAACAGTGATCAGAAGCAATTAATTAATTTTCATCTGTGAAATTTTAACAGATATTTCATATTTATTGTCTTTGGTCCAAATATCCCCTACACACCCTTAAGTCACTCAAAACAGAATGCTGTGCCCAAAAATGCATCTGCTACCACAAAACATCTCTTCATCCTCTAGTTCACCCTCAAGCAGTTCTTAAAAACCTCAAGATTTCCTGAGCTGTACAAAAACAGATCTTAACTTTATTTGTAATATGTCACCAATGGGTAATTAAGAAGCAGGTGGAGGAATCTGAAATATTTTAAATTCAGTAATATATATTTAATTCAATGAAGTCACCCTTCCTCATGCTTCAATACCTATTTGTATTCAATTATAAACTCTGCAGCACAGGAAAGTCTGCATATGGCACTTTCATGCATGTCTGCAATATAAACAATTATATTAACATATTCCAAAATTAAACAGACAGCAAATCCTGTTCATCTATGCAAGATCTTAAAACTACATTAAGTTTAATATCAAATGGGAAACTTAAAACAAAAACAATTAACATGTACATTCACACATAGTCTTGAAATGTCATTTTCCTTGAAGCTGCTCCATCCTCTTCCTCGGACTAGCTGCATGCAGTCAGATGGACTCCTCCCCAGTGCCGCTGCGGCGCGTGCCTTCACCGAGTCACTGCATGCCAGCTAACGTCTGACCTCCCACCGTCAGCTTCCGTACTAGTGTGTCCCTCATCTCTCCACGGTCCACTGCAACATCACCTTCTCACTTCTTTGATTCTCTGCTTTTGACACCTACCAAGAAGCAGCCCCTCAACTGGGGCAGCACCCAGTCTAATAGAGCTTCCACTGGACAGCAGCTTTTCTTACCAGAACAGTACAGTGCTTGACAAGCAAGGTTCGCTAGAGTCATGATCCTTTATGTACCAGCACTCCCCTCTAAGCCCTAAGTGTCTTCTGCACAAAAGATGAAACAGCTGTGCACTTGTAAAGCCACACAAAGCAAGCCAAGTTAAACAGTTTGGGCAGGCAGTGTGGACAGGGCAGAAGCGTGACAGCCAGACATTTTGGTTGAAGCAATTTAAACCCTGTTTGTTTAACCTGTGTTACAGCCCAGCTTAAATATGGTTTACTTTCAACCAAACAAAAGCCCTACAAAGACAGGTTAACTGTTCTTTTCTACAGACTAACTAGCTGCTATGTATTCAATAAGGAATGTAATGCAAAACTTGAAAAGGGTACCTTAGCTTTTACATATTATCTCAGTCTGAGGTATATGTCTAGAACAGTAAAGGTTTATGCATCACATTCTATAACCTAGGGCCCAAAAAATCCCAGCTAATTGTATTGTCTAAGTCAACCAAGCTACAGAAAAATGGGAAGAAATAGCATGTGGCTTGTATTCAAGTGTTATTGTTTAGCATTAACGCTTCATGCAAGTAATGCAAAAAAGTCTAGAAACTCAGGACTGTTTACATTTGAATAAATAGGGTAAATTAGCAAATACAGTATTCAAAGTTATCTACAAAAATGTGTTTTACCAAGTATTAACTGTTTGTATCAAGTCTTAAAGCAGAAAGCTCAGGGCAATACCAAAGAGTTTGAAATAAAAAGAAAAAAATAGAGATGGAGACATTTATATAAATCTCCTCAGAGAACAAATTCATATTAACTGTTAACTAAAACAAAGACTAAAGCTACGAGGTGGCCTTATCAGCAAACACCTTCAATCAGAAGGCCATAAACAAGTATGCTTTACATATTATTTGACTGGTTTATTTTACACCATGATGTGAGAGCAACACATTTCCTTTTAGTAAAGTATACACAAATAGCCTCACTCAGAATACACTTTTAATGCACATAAAAAAAGTATTCATCTTACAAATTGTTTTGCAATCCAAATATACAATAGCTTGGAAAACAATATTTTAGAAAACAAAAGCCAATGTAAAAAGACCACTTGTAACAACAAAAATGATAAACATTTCGGCATGGCTTTGTCTTTACAGTTTTCTTACTGCATCATCAATATCAGATATCTGTTCCTTCAGCTGGTTCCACTGTTCTGGATTTAAAGAAATACCTGAAATGCATTAAAAATAAACACTTAACACAGAAGGAAACTTCTGGTGCAGGATCTTGCATAATTACTATCAAGGCCAGTTTCAAATACCAGATCTATGTCACAAATATTAATGCGTGAGCTACTTCAACAACCATCTCAGTTACAAAGTGAAACTACTCATTTGGAAAACTTCAGTTTAACCTTAGACTTCAGCTTATCTCTGGAGAAGTTCAAATTGCACAGAAAACAAGCACCATGTTCCAAATTCATTCACTAGTATTAGCTAAACACAGGAAATTAATTACAGCTCTGGCTGTCACAGAAGTTGTTGGCTCTTAAAAGCTACACCTCTGTGGACTGAACTTCTATGGGCTTCTAGGTATCATAGTTCTGTGATATTTTCCCTGCTGCTTCTTGAAGCACTATAAACAACACAAACAGCAGTGACATTTTGGAGAGACTCCACTCCACAGCACTCACAAACCAACACGGGACTTTTTTTTTTTTTTCATTTCAGGCTCTCTATAGTTGGCTCTTAAAAGCTACACCTCTGTGGACTGAACTTCTATGGGCTTCTAGGTATCATAGTTCTGTGATATTTTCCCTGCTGCTTCTTGAAGCACTATAAACAACACAAACAGCAGTGACATTTTGGAGAGACTCCACTCCACAGCACTCACAAACCAACACGGGACTTTTTTTTTTTTTTCATTTCAGGCTCTCTATAGTTTCTAGTGACATCCAATCAATAATCATTCACTGCCCCACAACCCACCTCTTTAGTTCCAAATTTGTACTTCCTGAAGTTTGAGTCCAGGCATGTGTTTTCTTTGTGCTTTAGTCTCCTCATTCCTCCTCTACAACCTCTATACCAACCCTATGCAAACACAGACTTACAGGCCTACCTCATACTATCTCCAGCCAGGCTCTTCTACTATTTATCCCCACTCTCCCCCCTCAGTGATCAGGCTTCCTTCATTGCTTTCTCCCTGTAGGCAGAGCAGGACCTGAAAACAGGTGAAACTTTGAATTCCATTTTTGGGGCTCATAGCCTTTTTTGTTCTGCTCCCATCACTGTCTTCTCCAAGTACCACCATAATTTTTAACAGCGAGTGGTCTGCATGGAGCTACTCTAAAGCAGTTTTCCAACAGACTTTAGAGGGCAGGTTTCTTTTGGAAACAGTTCTCAGATGTGCTAACCATTGTTATGAGACCAAATGTCATCAAAATGTCCTTGAAGCACATAACAGATGAGCTGCATACAGTTCACACCTACTGTTTGAAACAATCTAACCCAAGAGTTTAAACTGTTGCATTTTTTTCTGGTTTTTATTACACAATTTCAATTGCTTATGCTCTTTTAGAATAGCTAGATGAGTAGCTCCTAAGTGTATCGATTGAACACTAGACTCACATACTGTATCAAATTAGTATTAATTTTATCCTAATAAAATTCAGATACTTTTGCCCCAGAGATACACACCAGCAAACAGCCCATCAAACTTCACTATCGTTTGGCACTCAAGCTGCATATACTTTTTTAACTTTCACCTCAAAACACAGCAGGTTAAAATTCCTTAAAAGTTAGAGCAATCTTTTTTGTTAAGTAGAAACCACATATCCAAACCAAGAAATTTTCCTGCAGGGTACCACTACACCTGTTCATGCAAACCTATTCTCATTAGTTATTTAAGAAATGCTGAAAATGCTTCTCAGGCTTTCCAAATATCTGTTCACCGAGTTTCTCCTGGACACACCAGAAGAATGTAACAAACTTTATGCTTTTTGTATACTAAATGTCTTCAGTACCCATATCCACAGCAAAATGTTTCATATTTACCCTTGGTGCAGTATGAAAACTGATCAAAAGCAGGCTTTTCTAGCAGAAGCTATGTGACATTAAACAAAGCACCGCTCTTTTTCCAATTTTATCATCACATCCTCACCTTGCAGGTGGCAAAGTTCTGAAAATGGCTCAGTGAAGGCACACCACAAAAAGCAAGTATGGGAGTGACAATTAAAAGTACAATGGCTTATGCTGTGCTGCAGGTTAGAAGCACAGTACCAAAACTTGCACATTTTAGGTACTTTGACCTTAGCTACAATCTTGACATTTTTCCTAAAATCAGACACATTAAATGTTTTAATTATTTTCATCTAAATTTCAATATAAATTGAAGGGTATAACTGTTTAAGAAATTAACATGTTACCACAATTGCGTAAGTCAAGTCTTTTTAGTAAATTTTGAAATAAGGTATCAAACTGTAACCAAGTAAAGTTAAGTTAATCAAGGTGGTGGGACAAAGAGGGGAAGTCTGGGTATCTTTATAACTCCCATAATAAATTTGCTGGTATTTGATGCCTTGTTTTTCATAAATCACAGATTCCTTTGGGTGAAGAGACTGAGGCCAATGAAGCCACTTTGCTTTCGTTCATAATCTTCAGATAAAAGTAACCATTTCTTAAAATAAATAATTAAAAAGGAAAAAGATTACATATATCACACAGCAACAGAGTATAAAAATCTGATACACAAAGTTCTCCCACAACGTGCAAATACAAAATAACATGAAGCAGAACAATACCTTTTCTGCCAGGCTTCATTTCGCCTTCTTGATCCATCCAATATTCTCTTATATCAATTAAAACCTTCCCTTTAAAGTCACGAACACTGACATACCTCATTTTGCCAATCTGTCAAAACATATGTAAGGATCTTTTAGGTGTTTTGTTACAGCATTCACTTTTCCCAGCAGTATCAGACTCATGACATGTGACACTGCACTGCAGCTTATTTTAGACACCAGGGAAACAACTAGATAAAAAGCTTAATCCAGAGTACTCAGTAGGCTAACAAGTAATGACAATATAAATGGATGAACGACTTAAAACAAGTTGAATATTCAATGCTCAGTGCAAAAGTAGCTCTCCTGTAACAAAAATACCTATATTCTTTACATGCTTACTTCTTAAAGCCACTGACTTACTGCTTTCTGAAGTAAAACCTTACCTCTATTATATTCATCTTTGTTTGCAGCAGTTTTAAAACAAACAGGTAAATAGGGAGATCTACCCCCAAATCCAAATTTTAGTCCATTCCACATTCACAGAAAGCAGATTAGATATTCACATGAAATAAACCACAATTTCTAGCGTGGTTTTTGGTTGGTTTGGGTTAGTTTGGTTTTTTTTTAAACACTGTAAACAGAGATGGAAATGAAAGTGGGCCAACAACTGTCGCAAGGCCAAGGCCTCCTCCAGAGTCCTCATGGTACTTCATTGGAATGGTGTTTAAAAGACTATCTCACTGTACCAGCTGTTGGAAAAAAACTTTAAATCTACCAGTAGGTAGCACAGTATGAAGTTACTTTGGAATTTTTTAATTTCTGCATCACAGTGGCTTAACTGAGTTAAGAGTCTCTTTTTTTTGGGGGGGAGGGAAGGTGGGAACACCTTGTGGGGGAGGACACCTGGAGGAAGGGGGAGCGGAGACATTGATAACTATGCTTTATGCTACATATTTAGGCTCATTAAAGATCTTTGCAAATTAGATAAAACACTATTTGTTCACAAACACAAAGTATAATATGAATTTGAAATCCAGAAATCAGATAATAAAAACACATTAAAACAATTAATGTAAGAAATTCTTAGAAATCCGTATGCACCTTTTGGATACACTTTTTGAGGAAATCACACATTCAGAAGTAAACTATTTTAAAACAGAATATTCCTTTTCTATAAAACATTAACTTTAGTTTTCAGCTTATGCATCTTGCATCTTAGTACCATTTAATCAGGGCCCAAACACGTCTTACTAGCATTAAGTCTGACTAGGAAGGTTGAACAACTCTTTAATCAACTAAAATCACCCACAGATGTTTAAATCTAAGCCATTACTTCAAAAAATAGATATAAACAAGAATGCTTTATGTTTGCTTAAAGTAGTTCTTCTGCAGATCATGCTGAATTAACTCTGAATTTCATTTTAAAACATTCATGACATCTTTAGATACCGTAAGCCTGAAACAGTTTTCCTACATTGTAGTATCTTTTAAAATAAACAAGACATTACAGTTTCTAAGATATTTTTGCATTATTGTATTAAATACTTGCACAGTACTACAAATTTAATATTCAAAAATAAGGTGTGATAAAAGCTTAGTTCTCTCAGACCAAACTTGGCACCATGCCCCAGTCCATCAGCACTGCTGACAAAGAACATCCTAAATACCTACATGAACAATATTTCTTGGTTTCACCCTTTAATGCTTCAGTGACTTTTAAGGTCACCTCTCAGAATACTAGTACTTGAAGCTATTCTGCAATTCCCCACCCACAGCCCGGGCTATCAAAGAATATTAGTGCATTGTCAAATAACTACCAGCCTGCTCTAAGAAATAAAATCTTATATAGCAGTTTACAGGTGTGTCCCGGTTTGGGGTAAAACAGCTGGTTTTGCCCAATGATTTTAACTTCTCATCTAAAGCTCTTGTAATTAACTGTCCTGTCTGAAGTTAACAGCATTTTCACAAACTAGTTTTAGCAGTGGTAAGACTCTATGTTTAGAGTTACTGCCAGGGATTGGTGTACAGACCAAGGCCACTGCAAAGCTTGGATCCCACAGAGGGGCCTAGGAGTACCCTGCACCTGCGGGGAGGAGCGGGCAGGAGAAGTGACCCCAAGATTCACCAGTGGGGTGTTCCATCCCACAGCCATCATACCCAGTAAAGCTGAAGGATCAGGAGGGGCAAGCCCTTCCCTGGCCTTTTCTTTTGTCTCTTTTCTGTCTGTTGCTGCTGCTGCAGTGGCTGCATCTCAGGAGGACTCCAGCCGTGCTGCCTTTGATCCGAGCCCTGTGCTCCTGAACTGAGTTCCAGAATCCAGCTCCTGTACCCAGTCCCTGTCTGTGGCTGAGTCCAGCCTGGGAGCCTTCCTCGGGAGCTGCTCCCCAGCTGGGGGTGACTGTGATGCATTGCCATCAGGGGGGAGTTGGGTTCAGTACTAACTTTGTACATATTCTATTTTATTACCATTGTTACTATTATTATTAGTGGTAGTATTAAAGCTGTTTTCTTTTCTAATTAAGTCTCTCTCCCTTATTCCCTTTGGGGGATGGAGGGAGGGGGTTAACAGAGAGCATCTGTTACGGTTCTGGGGGCGGTCCTGACCCCCAAACCGTGGCAAGGTGCAACTGCAGTAAAAGGATTTGGGATTTGAATTTTAAGGATAAAAATGTATGTCTTAACTCAACTACAGTGAGGCAGGAGACAATAATGCGAAGTTCACACTACTCAGTGAGTCTAACCTTAAATGAAACAGTTCCATATGTAAAAGCTGAAATTGCACTAGGTTTTACATCACTGTCTAGATTTCACATGAATGTTCACATCAAATTTTGAATTTTTAATTGAACTCTATGCAGATGCTGCCACTGCATTAAAGAGACTTCTGAAGTATAGCTTCAGTTCACATCTAAGGTCAAACACCTCACCCGAAGGCTGATTAAACTATTTAGGTAAACCAACATTCCCTGATGTTCAGCTACCTGCAATTCTGGCACAGATTCATTTATGAACAATTTTTTTTTTTCACACAGCAGCTGATACTCCTAGAATAATCTCACTGGTCTAAGACATCTTTGTATCTCTATAACCAAAGTAGTGTTCCAAGGGTTGTATTGACTTATAGCAGTGTAGTTACTGCAGTTCATGCTTTATAGATGAGTTCATAGGCTTTTTGTTAAATATTACAGCTCCTTCAGCTATACTATTCTATTGAATTTTACATAGACAGAAGACATTAAAAGCAGTATTTCCAGGTTTCTTTTTCTTAAAATTAAATGCACTGAACCATGCCTCAGTTCCTTTCACAGCCATGCGACTGACTTCCTGTATGAGTTTCAACAACCACCTTTACCTTTTATCATCCTATTTCCAGTTTTTCTTGATTAAACTATATACATGCTGTGGAATTAGAAATAGAAAAAAGTATCCTTCTTTCTTAGTTGATAACTATACGTACAGCATTAGATGCAGCACAATAAAGAGTCCTGCAAACAGAGAGCTCTGCAACACAAACACAGCAAATTGATTGTGAAATGCATCAGTAACCATCTCAGTTTCAGAATGAACACACTAAACCAACTACCTTTGAGAGTATCATAAACATATATTTATCTACTTTCAGAAGCCTACGACAGAGACATCACCCTGGGAAGCCAAAGAACTTCTTTCTCAAAAGTCAAAAAGCAAATACAATCCAAACTTTATCATCATAAAAATGCTTATTTGGTTTTTTTTTTTTTTTTAAAGAAAAGGGAGGAAGACAAAACAACTCACAGTTGTACTATTTTTGAAATAAAAATTTCAGCAAAATTCTTGATCACGCTATGTGGTTCCACTCTGAGTAGTCATTAATACTGCACCCTGACAGCATTAGCAAACCTTATCCAAATTAGGCACAGGCAGATGACAGGATTTGTCAAACTAGCCAAAGCATACTATGTAGAGCTCACGTTTGGCTTGAACCACAGACAGGAATCTAATGTATCAACACTAAACCCTTCCACGCTAATGTGAATAATTCTTGCCCTTAGCGCCTCCAGTAATACATCACAAATGGGAGTAAGATAAATTTCCACTCTCCAACTGCACCCACATCCTTTAACAATTTCAAGGATACTAGGCAACTTATCAAACCTAAAATGGCCAAAGCATGTAAATAAAATATACTTGGTCTCAGACTGGATTATTTAATTTCTACTATCATTTCTACTATTCTTCATGATGTTTCAAGAGTATTATTATACCAACAACAGTCTCAAACGAAAACAATAAAACGTAGAACTTTATGAAAACGCTGAATCTTCTGAACGCAGCAGTGACAATGAGCTCTGCATGAAGAGAAGCCATATAGGTTAAGAACAGAGCCTGAAGGTGTAGAACAAGCCTGTAAGTTTCACACCATTTACTGCCACTCCCACACAGAATACGGCCACTA
This sequence comes from Merops nubicus, assembly GCF_000691845.1. NCBI lineage: Eukaryota > Metazoa > Chordata > Aves > Coraciiformes > Meropidae > Merops > Merops nubicus. Next base: position 5,801 of record NW_008611686.1, on the reverse strand, counting down.
CAAAACTTCGAGCTATCCTACCAATGTTTTACAGCCTCATTTCCATCAGCTGAAGCCACACTTCTTAAGTACGACTGCAAAATCCCCTGCACATCAGATCATTTTACGGCCATGGGAAAGCAGAAATGAGATTCTAGTATTACTAGAAGTCCTAGAAAACAAGAGGATACCTAAAAAGTTAATGTTGCAACAATCTTCTAGCTTGCTCTCCTGGGCAGGGGGCAGAGAGGGGAAGTGTTCTCAGACCTCCAGTGCTATTTACACTTGAACAGCTGCATCTTAGTTAATGCCCATACGCCGAAGCAGCTTGAAAAAAATCAGCACTTCACATAACACAAGAAAAAATCCAGGAAAAAAATCTGTTGTTGATTAACTAGAAGGCATACAGAGACACAGCAGAAGTGACATTTTAGGTCAATGTCATAGTAAAATATCTTTTTCTCTATTAGACTCAACACCGTAAGAATCTTGTTCTTATAGGACTAAAAGGAGTCCTCCACTGTCTGTTCTTTTTATTATCTTAGGTCAAAAAGATTGAAAGGAATCAGAGCATGCAAATACTTTTATTTGAAAAGGTTTGCGAGTTTTTTTTGCATCAATGAAGTGCTGGGGTTTAAACCCCCCGCCCTGAATGAGGGTTGGCATATGGATGATGTCCACAACCAGGCAAGAAAGACTCTCCTGATTGTTTTTTTTCACCCAGGTTCTGGCCAGCCTTGGGTGGGAACTGATTAGGAGACCACCACCAGGTGCCCCCACCATCCACATTAACTTGAAGGCAGGGCAAGAAGCCACCTCCACAAGAACTGGCTCTGCTTGCAGTGGGGTTGGGAGGCCTGCCCACACAGTGCATGTGCTGTGTGGGCATTCTGGCTATGGGAAGGGCTTCCTGACTCTTCCCAGTGTGGCAGGGCCAGAACATGAAGCTGCCTCTGGGTCCCTACTCTATAACCAGGCTCGTGGCCTGGCTGCTCCCATTGCCCACAGCTTGGGTCCTTGCCCAGCTCACTCCCTTCTTCACATCCACTGTGGTGGGCGAGTGCATGGACTTGTTCTCCCTCGGGCTGTCCAGCACTTTGGGTCTCGGGTATGAAGTGGCTGGTAGCACAGGGGGGAGTTTTGCTGCTGGTCTGTCCATTAATTATAATATCATTCTATGTCAGGCAAGCGGTCACCAGGAGAATACAAGGAACACTGAAAAAATTTAACAGCATTTTCTAAGGCTGGTATTTCTGAACTTACTATAAACAGCATAAAGTTTACACACATGGGGTTTTTCAGTTCTAACTGCAGTTCACCTCGAAAGTGTAGAACACTATCTTGTTTTTCCTATGTGGTTCAAAGCATGCCTCAGCAAAACAAAAAAAACATTATGTTCTTCTTTCAGTGGTGAAGTTCAGGCATTGCCTTCAGCTGAAGCTCTCTCCCAACTATACATGACAAAGAAAGTGAGATTACATTAAAAATAATGCCCCTCTATTACCATACCTGTTAAGCTGGTATTCTCACTAGAAAACTCTTTTATTTCCTCCCTGTATTACTTTGCACAGCTACAGCCTAAAACTGTTTCTTTTGCCTTACTCAGTGTTGGGGCCATCTTACCAGGCACTTCTCCCATACCCTTCAAAAACTTAAGAATTCAAGTCTCAAAGAATGTAAGTTCCTTTCCAAACAGCTAATCAGAGACAATTCATAAGTCTTGATCCACACCCCCAGGACAGGTAATTCTGAGCTAAACATTCTTGCACAGCTTTCAGCACACACTGCTGCTGCCTCAGCTTACCCCAGGAACTGCAACACTCTGAATACACAAATGCATCTCACTTATGGAAAATCCATATTCATCCCAAGGACAATGTCAAAAATTACAATCTTTCTGAATGTTCAGTGAGAAAAACCTGCATCATAAAAGACAAGGACATGCAAAGCTTATTCCGAGACACTGTCTTGTAATACAGGAGCCAAACTGTCCTTGACCTAGTTAAATAGGAAGAGTCCATACTTTGGTTTCCAAAATCTTTCTTTCAAGAGTCCTGATCAAAAGTCACTTCCGTGTAGAGACAGTCCTGATCTAATATTTACAGAATAATCATGGTAAGGGATGCATTTAGCAACAAAAGAACTACTCATAGCTACCATGGGCAAAGACATGAGGGTTAGATCAATTGCTGCAACTCAGATTTTTTTACTGTGCTGAAATCTGACAACACTTCTGAGCATCTCATCTACATGCTAGCATTGTAATCCCCTTTGGCCGAGGCTTCGAGTCTAAAAACTACACTGGTCAAGACACTCAGATCACATCATAAAATGTATACTGAATATGATGTAATATGCTACCTTAAACAGGCGCTAAGAAATACCAATTTTACCTGAAACATATTTTCATCTCTGTTACTGCTTTGCTTAGAAGAAGCTGCACCTTTTGAACTTTCACCAGTCTTTTGTTTCTTTACAGGCTTTTCTGGCGCTGCTTGCTTTTTCCGCTTTGCCTTGAAAAAAGAAGATAAAAAAAGAGGAAAAAAAATAAAAGCATGAATCTCAATTCATTCTGTAAGTTACAGACAAGTTTATGCTAGAGATCACGAATGACTACCACACAACAATGCACTCTGTCACCTTCCTGCTGTGAAGGCAGGAATCCAATACTGTATATTTAGGATCTTAAGAAAACCCAAGTCTTCACATAAGCCTAATTCTGTTTTCAGTGAAATTAAACATAATACTTTAAAGCACAATACTACACTAAAGAGAACTGAATTAGAGCAAAATACATTTCAAAAATTCTACCCTTTCTGCACAGTAATACTGCTGGTTCAATAGCTCTAACAAAAGATTAAGTGTAATGCAAGTTTCATCTTCCTTTCCACTGAGTGCAACAAAAAATGCAGGACAGCTTACAACATCTCTGAAAACATGCAAAAAACCTACGTGAGACAATGAAGAAAGGACCTAGAAATTGTTTCCTTTAGAGTATGTTTTTTATCGTGTCCCATTTCTGTCCGCAGCATGATAAATTAAAGATGTTTTTTAAAGCATCCAGACAATATCAGATTACCTGCAGAAGTTACACAGATACTGCTTCTACTACTCATTATACAGTAAACATGCCTGCCCCAGAAAGAGTAATACAAAGATACCGAAAATTTGTCTCACCTGCTAGAATCACAGTGTGGATAACTGATTTTAAAAGACAAAAAATTCCACAAATATGGGAGGTTATAGTAGAAGAAAATACCTTGCTGGTTACTAGAGAAGACTGTTAGACTATGCCTTTTCAGGAATACAGTTCTCTAGAAAAAAAATTACCTGTTTTCTCTTATATGAAGATCTCACAGAACAACTCATTTGCTAAGTGCAACCAAATCATATTTGAACCAACCCAGTAAAGCAGACCGAGTCTCTTCACATACCACATTAAAAGACCTGATTGTCTACGTTACCACCTAGCATTTCTTAAAATGATAAAGCCACCGTTTCTTTCTGGCTTGTTCATCTTGGCACATCCATACAAAAGGAAAACATAAATAACTACTAAAACTAAATGGGAACAGTGAATTTATATGTTTAAAATAATCAAATATGCTAAAATTAATCAATTCAAAAGCATTCAGGTTGGCTCAGCTTTTAAGTGAGGAAGTAGCAGATGTTACTACAGTAAGTCTAAAAATCTGAAACACAGAAAAAGAACATGCAAACAAGATATGCAAGTGGCATGTGAAGGATAGGGCAAGTGGAGGTTTTTTGTTTTGCACAATTAATCCAGCCAGCAAAATGGGGGAGTGCAGGGTGTTTGTCCTCAAAAAGTCCAAATTCTTGCCACCAGGGGCAGCTTACGCAGAAGCCTTCTATCATTTGCCACAAAGCAGCAAAGAATTCCAGAAAGCCTGTGGTTATATATATCATATGGAAAAACCCAAGGAGAGCAAAATGCAACTTAAAAGTTTACTGGCAAGGCAAAGATCATCCTATCCACCCAAAGCCTAATCTTAGGAGGTGGGCTTTTTGTTGTTACAGTTGTTGGGGGGTGGGAGGTGTTTTGTGTTAAGCAATCATATGGAAAGACACGTATGTTGTGACATAATGCTCACATAATTCCTTAATTCCAAACTGAAACAGAAGAGTTAATACAGTAGTAATAAACTGCATATCACGTTCACCTTTTTGTCAACTTCACTATCTGAATCACTGGCAGATGAGCTTGAAGACACAAGTTCCTTTGATTTGGGCATTCTAGGAAGACAAAAATAATGTGAGAACACCATACAAGGATTACATGCCATTTCAGCTGGAAAGCCACCTTAAAAACTGTTTCTAAAGGCTCATCTTTTTAAAAATCCTCCTAAAGACTTTCCTGCCTTTTCATATAAGTTTTCATATGTTGCAGATGTCATCTCAAAGGATTCTCTCTCTTAGATCACCTCTGCTTTTGCTGCAGCTGCACTAAATGCAGTGGTTTGTGGTTTAGCTTCTGAACTGTTTAGAAAGGGACAATTTTTCACCAGTTTCATATAACCCTACATACAACAGAAATCATAATGTAAAAAAATACAATACTGTCCTCCAGCCGAATTCTTTATATTCGATTCACAAATATAAACTATTAAGGCCCTAGCATTATCTATACAGTTACATGGGCATTTCACTCAGCTGGATTTGCAAGCAACATGCTGCATAATCATCAAACATGAAGCTAAAGTTCCCACCAATAATATGAAAGTCTGAAAAATACCTCAGGTACACTGAACTACAGTGTTGTAATTGATATTTCCAGTGCAGCTTCAACACATCAGTCACTAGAGTCTATTCATTTGCCAGACAATTGGACATTCAACTTTCCTAGAATGCATGGTGCCAGGTGTGCTTCTGCATCTCTCTAGTATGCAAACATGTGGTTAGATACAGCGGTTGCACATCTTGCCTGCCACTAGAAACTTTTTATAGGAAATATATAGCTCATTTGTTCTTTCAGAATAAAAACAAACATCCCGGAGAGAAACTGTATGAAATAAAAAACAGCTAAGAAAGACTATGAGAAGACTAAAGAAGAGTAAAGAAAACGGAAGAGCAGCGTTTTTAAACTAGCAGCAAAAAAAAATGAAAGCACAAAAATTTGAATAATGCTAATGGATCACCGTGGTTCTAAAGTAGGGTAAGCGCCGTCGTAACAGCTTGGAGCACAACGCTACAAGCTGCTGCGCTGAAAATTAAACAGGGCATGGGGAAGCACACACAAGCCACGCTTCAGGACACCGGCAGAGGAGTGCTGGAATAGGACAACGTAAAAACAAGGACAACGATGACACGGAACCAGGGAGCCGAACAAGAAACGACCGACACTCAGGGGGCGCGGGACCTAGCCCTACGGTCCACACCAGGTCGAGCCGGGGACAACATGGAGGAAGCTGGGGGTGGGAACTGGAGCAAAAATGGACGGGGGGCGGTAGGTGCCCCTCGGGGGAGGTTAGTGGGCAAGG